>NC_056748.1:384077692-384162692 GCF_019279795.1 Protopterus annectens
AACCTATTGTGTTGGCCTGTGGGTATTTTACTCATAATTTAGGGTATTTTCTGCATCATTTTTTATTACATGAAGTAATTAAATTACCTCCTTATATAAAGGGCTCATTTGATTTCATTGATAAAATAAAGGATGTAAAATGGAATAAAAATATGTATTGTGTGGTACTAGATGTTGCTAGCTTGTATACTAGCATAAAACATGAATTTGGCATGCAAGCTATAGAGTATTTTTTAAAAGATAGTCCTAGAACACAATATATTAAGGAACTGATAAGTTTTTGTTTAACTAATAACATTTTTGAATTTGATGGACAGCTATACAGACAATTGCAGGGAACAGCAATGGGGGCAGCATTTGCCCCTATGTATGCAAATTTGTTTATGGGCTTGGAAAAAATACTCATATTTATAGAAGCTTTTTTTATCAAAAATTTGTTATTAAATATTTTAGGTTTATAGATGACCTTATTTTTATTTGTCAAGGAGGACATAATGAAATAGAATTATTTCTTAAGTATATGAATAAAAATAAATATCAAATAAAATATGATGGTTTACAAGAGGGTGTAAAAGTAAACTATTTGGATATTACTTTGGAAGGTCAAGAAAATGGTAAGATAAAAATTAGTATCTTTAGAAAATGTAATTAAGTGAATCATATGTTGCATGCTCAAAGCTGCCATCCAAGTTGCACATTAAATAATGTTCCCTATAGAGACATTTTAAGAACAAGTAGATTATGTAACAATGTGAGTGAAGCCAAAGAAGAGGCCAACAAAGTGGTAAATATGTTTGTTAATAGAGGGTATAGAGAAGATATGGTAGTTGATAGTTATAGTAAAGTGTTTAATAATAAGGTAAATAAAGAAAACACTTATAGAGGTAATATAATAAAAAAAAGGAATTATTTAAATCTGCTTCAGAAAAAAACTTATACTATGTCTCTAAATATACTCTATTTTCAGATAAGCAAGCTCTGTTGCTACGAAATTATTGGCAAATTGTTAAAAAAGAAGTTTCTTCCTTGAAAGAAGTTACATTGTTATTTTCATATCAGTGTGGTTGTACTCTTAAAGATTTTTTTAGTTCATAGTACTTATAGAAAAACACAGGAATTGTTTACTAAAGGAATCAAATGGGTAGGATTAGTCCCTTGTGGGAAGTGTATGATATGTAAATATGTAGTACCAACTTTTAACATTATTAATGGAATTAAATTCCATACACAAGGGAATTTTTCTTGTAAGAGCACTGGCATTATTTATGCCATAAAATGTCCTTGCCATAGTTTCTACATAGGTGAAAGTAAAAGAAGTCTTGGAGAGAGGGTTAAAGAACATACTAGAGACATCAGGAACAATAAATTTATCAGCCCCTTAGCAGAACATTTTAATCAATCACAACAGGGTGATTTTAGTAAATTAGAGGTAACAATACTAGAGCAAGTAAAAACAGATTATTTGAGTGAAGATGCAATTAAATATGTATTAAGAAAAAAGGAATCTGTTTTTATATTAAAGTACAACACTTTACATCCTAGGGGCATGAATAAAGAATTTAACTGGAAAGGTTTCATAGAATAAGCCCTATAGTATGTATATCTCTTTAAAGTATAACAAGTTTAATTGATTAATTGCTTTATTGTAGAATTGTTAATGAATTTAATAATGGTGAATGATTTTATATAAAAGCCATTGTTTTTTAAAAAGTAATTACTCTGTAAAGGCTGTTCTAAGCCGAGGCACTAAGAGAGATTTAATTCCTGTGCTTTCAAAGTTTTATGCATTTTTTACATTTGCTGGAAAAAAATAAATTCTTTTGGAGGTATAATTTCTGGATGTTTGTGGTAAAATACAGTTTTTTGTTCTCAGTGGAGTTAATCATTTGCCAAATTGTTTGGAAGAACATGATGAGACTAAGGTCTTCTAGGATTACTACAGGATTTTAATTTCTTCCATCATTGTTTATTTTATGAAAAACTGTTAGTCATAGTTACCTTAAACTCCACTTTCATTTTTTCATTTTTTCTGAGTGAACTGACCTCTTGATAATATCTCACATCAAAAGTAAGGAACTGTTACAACGTCCACATCTTAGCTTTTAGTGTAATTTTGTTTCAGCTGTGCAATGTGGTCACTTCTACTTCAAGTCAAGAGACCACTTGGTTGATCATGACTTCTTCAGCAATTATGTAATTTTGGCTACAGCTCTTTTAAGCACGATCCCACATGTTTAGCCATAGTTAATGTTGGTGTGAAAATTGTAATGGATGATCACATGTTTAGAAGATGGTGCATAAATATAATGTTGCATTTTTATTTATTTATCTGTTTGTTTTTCTGTTTGTTTCTTTTGTGAAGTTAGCGATCTAGGCACCAGGTATTCATTTTCAGCCACAATATTGTAGAAACCAGCAGTGTATAACTAATAAAAAATTATCAAAAATGTGTATTAGCATTTTTTATAAAGTGAAATCACCTCTTGTCAACATAATTAACCCACCAGCTCCATTGAGAACATGATTTCCTACACTGTTAATGTAAATAAAATGAAAATCAAATCAAACACCAAAACCATAATCAAAATATACAGCACGCACTTGGCTGCATTACACTGTGATGTTAAAGGAACACTACATTTGTATATAATCTCAACATAACATGGGATGAAGAATGGAAATAAGGTTAAATATACTGCGTGTGTCTAAATATATATATATATATATATATATATATATATATATATATATATTTATATATATATATATATATATATATATATATATATATATATATATATATATGTATATATATATATATATATATATATATATATATATCTACACACACACACACACACACACACACACACACACACACACACACACACACACACACTTAATGTGTTTAGATTTTTAGTATTGTGATTTTTTTTGGCTCCTGTAGCAGTGGTACCATTGGCTCTGCAGACCAGTTGTTGCTGTTGTGTCTTCCTGGCTTTTCCCAGTTATGGGTTGCCACAGCAGAACTCCGGTCCACTAATGATTGGTAGTTGTTCTACGTGCCGAGTTACCAGCCCTGACGCTCAACCTTCAACGAAGGTACGCCCATTCACGCATGTCTCCATGCAGAAGACGCGGTAGCTGAGAATCTAACTGGACTGCATCTTACTGCGAGGCGACAACACTACCGCAGCACCACCACCATGGGTAGCTCTTATTCCTTCAATTTCTGGGTCTCTGACATCTAGTTTAACTCCACAGATTGGAGGCTGTCAGTGCAATAGTGGTGAGTAAGTCATTTTTTTCTGAGTGGGTTTCAGGAGGTAGAGAATGTATGAGAGCTCTAGATCACAATGCTGAGTAAGACTTGTGGGTGGGTGTGCAATGAAGCATTGCAACGAAGCTGCCTCTGTGGAGGTATACTCCTCAGTTAGCCTGCCCAACCTTTCTACTCAGTAATACCACCATCAGTGTCTCCCAGTCTCAACCAAGGACCCAGACCTCAAGGACACCAAAACTCACCCCACACCCTGATTACTGAGAGAGGCTAGCATGCATGTGCTTCATCTTTCCTTTCCTATTCTCATTTAACTTCTCCAGCTATTGGATTGCTCTCCAACTCTCTACCTTTATTCACCCATGTTCTACTTCTAACCTTTACACATAGTTCTGTTAGTGTATACAGTCTACATACTGTGAAATTTCATGTAGTGGTTGCAATTGTATAAATGTTGTCCAACCTGTAATATTTTTAGGAGTACAAGTTCTGTACTGTGGTCTCTGTACTAGCAGGTATTAACTTTAGTCATGTGTTTCTTGCTCTGTTTTTAGTTTGTCTGTATTGACTGTGACTGAAAAGGCCATTTATGAACAGTACACTATGTTGTTTAATAATTAAACAGACAAATAAATAAACAATCAAACCTGGGTAATCTGGGTTATAGGTCAAGGCTTTATCCAGCCATGTGAAGGAACCCAGTTTCTATTACTGTGATTGATGTGGTATATTATGTTTATGAATTCTTATGAAAATACATTGTCTGATACCAAAGAAATACCAGAAAGGACAGATTAATTTCACACTGAAAACATAAAAAATGCAGTGTAGACATCCTTTAGTATGCCTGATTACAGTTTTATAACTGAAATTTGAACCAGTTATTAAACATGCCTTTTGATTTCTTTGAGGAAAATTAATGAATCTTGACATTCAGGAAGTTGCCAGAGACCTTGAGCTTACAAAGTCCCATACATGGTGACACAGGCAGGAGGACATATCCAACATCGCACACAAGATTCATAAATAAATTTGGTTTGAGATCTTTCTAGTAGTTCCATCATTCAAGGATTGTGGTGAGTCCATTATGATGTACAACACTCCTTCCCCTCCCTGAATTTAGGGCATCATGTAGTGATGCTCAGACAGCATGCTCCTACACATTTTGCATATGTCTGTTTTTTTTTTTCATGCGATCTTCACCAGAGGGTGAATGTCAAGTGGAAAATCTTTCATTGGAAATCAAGTCACCCAACCCTCAGCCCATCCTGTGTCAGGCTATTAGGCCTGGCTGATTCATGAACAGGGCCACCATAGGCTGACTATAGAATGTTTGTTGCTACTATACTCAAGAATCCATAATTTCAGCTTTAAGCCCATCTAGGATTAGGGTCAAAAACGTGCAAGTTAAAAGAAACAGATACGCTACCAAATGAGCTCCACCAACACCTGCAGGTTGCTCTGTCAACGTAGAAGAAGGCTTTATCCTGCTTATAAAACTGATGTATCAGTATTTTTGTTTGCTTTTTTCTTGCTACTTTTGAATGTATTTGTATTTGTATGTGTGTTTATTTATTTATTTTTTCATTTGGAAACACTATCATGTTTTAGGCAGGAGGAGGAGAAGAACCTGTATTTTACTGCGTATTTTCAGGCACTTTATATACAGTGCTTAGTCTGGTAATAAAGTAACTGAATGAATGGCATAGCCAGACATCTGTCACATTTACTTACACTGTAAATGACAGTCATTACCCATACCCATTTAAAAAGGCTGCTTCAAAATATATTTGCTGACCAAATGTGAACAGTTCCCACATGTACCCTGCTTTAACTACTGTGTTGTGTTTGCTTATTTTTTATTAATATATTTTGTTAACCATGATGAGATCAGTTTTCAGCACAGGCCGAGGAACACAGTTTACCTGCTCAGAATCACACAGCAAGAAAATGAGGAGTGAGGCCATGTTAAAGAGATGGCAAGAGAAAAAAAAAATGACTAAAAAACAACAGTGACATTACAGTGAAAGAGTAGATTTTAATTTGGAGCTATGCATCAGTTTTCTAACAATGAGTCACGATGAGTCTTGGTAGATTAAAATGCCACTCCTGTCTATGTTTGTTTGTCATGGATTCATGTTCTCCACGGCTGAAGTTTAATGCTTTCTGGGAAGTATATTTGGGCCTCCTTTTCATTTACTATTACTGCTAGTATTAAAAGCACCACATATTCACGCATGTCATATTATATAAGTAACTGCAACATGTTAGAGCCAGCACTGATTGTAAATGCCCTAAATGAAAATTGCCTAACTTGCTCCCTTTTTTATTTATTCATTAGCAGGTACACCCATTAGGCACATGTGTCTGTTTTCAGGGCCAACCCAGTAGCACTACTTAGTAAAGTTACTTGCTCATTCAGTCATATGCAAATTAAAATTGAAAGAATGATACCAAAAACTGCAAAATGAAGCTTGTTAACAACTTGTAGTCCTAATCTTCTGCACTGAACTGAAGGCCTTTCTTCAAGTTGTACTTATTTTAAGAAATATCTGTTGGACTGGAAGCATAGCTTATATATTTAATTAGAAGCATAGCCTACAAGTAACTTAACTGCAAATGCTGTGATGGCATGCTTAGTGTACCTTATTTGTTTTCAGTCCCTCTGCATTCATACTGTATATGTATGAGGAAACCATTTAACCTCCTCATTTGTTCTCTGCCGATTTTACTGTGTATTCATTTTTTATTTGTTTATCTTTTGATCTGATGTCATCATTTTCATTCATTCCTCAACAAATGGGTTTAGATCCATTCCTCTGATCTGACTTGGCCAATTTCTAAAGATTCTAGGATCCAAATCTTAGGATCTTCCCTTACCCATAATGCCGCTGACTACTACTATACATCAGATCTTGTTTGCTCTTCTATAAGATGGTCGGATTGTGACTTCTCAAGCTCCTTTGGGGTGTGTATTATTTTTTGATCATTGTATCTTTATATATGCGTTTCTTTCTATAACTAATATCGCCTTACCCTAATTTACTCTACCAATTTTTTTGGTAATTTTCTTTATGCTATCATTGGTAGGCTGTTCTTTCCCTTTTATACCTGTAGGTATATTTCTATAACTATCATTGTTGGCAGTTTTTCCCTTCTCTTTATTTCTCGTCAACAAAAAATAAATAAAAATGAAAAAAAAGGTACTCTCTTCTTTCTTGCTACGACATTTTGGTAGACCCTTTTCTCATATGATAAACCTACTGGATTTAAGAAATACACTTCCTGTGGGATACCCAATTCTGATGCCCACAGGGAGTGCAATTACTGTTTAGGCTCAGCACATCTGGAGACCTGAGAACACAGATCCAGATGGGAGTTTTGCCAGTTCCATCTCCCACCAGATCCATGAGCCACCAACCTGCATTTTTCTACCTGTAATTACTCTTTCTATGATCTGACCACTGGTTTTAGAGTCTATGGATATGAAAGCTGCAAATGTCCGTTCTGAAGGTTATTCCAATCTCGACTCTGACTACTTCCCTAACTTGATCGTCTCCGACACTGTTGGAGCATGACCGTTCTTGGAGCTGAAGCATCAGCATCAGATCTGAGGGGTTGACTTCAACTCTGAAATTTTAGGAGCAGGTGCTTCCTCTTAGACCCTAGGTGCTTGATAGCTTGGGGATTGTCTGCTCTTGGAGCCTTGGCTCCAGTCTTGACCTCTCCAGACTCCTCTGCCTTTGAAGTGGTGGAGAGGGTCTTCTCTCAACTGAAAAGTGTGTTGACTCTCCCGTCTTTGGATCCATACCCTACTCTTTCTCTGGATCCTGTTTCTGACCCATCACATTCTACACTTTAGGGACAGCCAGCCTGGAAGAGCTTTCAAATAGTTCCATCAAGGCAGCTCCCAGTCTCTTCCAATACCTCTCCATAACATCCCATTGAGGAGGTCCCTTGGAAGAGGATGTGCAAGTGCACGCACCTGGATTTCCCTCAGGAATTCCTCGCAGAACATACTGACTTTGATGGGGGGTGGTGTCCCATAGATCTCCACCTGAAGCTGTCTCATTTGGAGACATCCTAGAGATCCTTCATCAAAAAGATGCTTGGCCTTCCCAAACCCCTTCCCAGGAGGAATTGGTGTTTTTGGAAGCCTTTGGTCCTGGCCTGTCTACATCTTAGGTTACCCTCCTGCAGATGGGCTTATAGATCTTGTCTCTCACAGGACATGAAAGGAAATGGAGTCCATGGAACCTATTCCAAAAATCCCTGATAAAATATTAAGTACCCCAGCAGATAAACAATACTGGTCAAAAGGAATTCCTGTAGATGCCATGGTTGTTGCGGCAGCTACCAAAAATGACCTTGTGGAACAGAGCTCCACTGTCCACCCCCCCCCCCCACCCCCAACAGAGAGTTTAGAGCTTTGTACAGGTTTGGTAACCATCCAAATACAAAAATACTTAAATGATTTCACTGACTAAGTGTCACATCCCAACAGTCTGTAATCAGTATAAATCTCTTTAATATCCACAACTGTTGAGCACTTTCATCTACTAATCCGTATATTTCATCAAAATATATATAAAGGAACTCTCTGATTCTGCCTCAGGGTCCATGTCTACAGAGGATCAGAAATCCATTTCCTCATGAGTGGCCACCCTACAATTAATTACAAATGCACCCATCTGGTTGATCTCACATGCCACAGAAGGTACCTCAAGGCCGGCCGGTTCAGACATAACTATGAGGAGACATGCCTGGATATGGTTGTGCGATCTTGCAGAACCCTTCAAGGTGTCATTCATCAATGCCCCATTTGATGGAGCACCCTTGTTTGGGTCAACAGTGAAAGAGACTGTCTTCTTTAGTGAACAGGATGGAAAGACTTAGTCTGCCACTGGAATTCACTTTCCTACCCCACAGAGACTTTTTTCCAGGAACCAACATTGTGGTAAGAAAATGTGGTTCAAGAAGTTCCAATATACTTTCCAGGACTCATGTGGGGAATTTTCCACCAGAGGTGGTGGAGGAAATAATTATAGATGTCACCCACACAGTAGAGGTGTCCGCAGAATGAAGGATCTCGAGATTCCTTCTTAGACAGATCTGTCCAGCATTCCTGAAAGGTTGCCTGGCTGTCCGTCTCTGGAGGCAGTCAGGGGGTGTTTTTCCTTGCACCAAGATGCCTGATTAGCCATCAGAAATGACCTTTGGATGAAAAGGATCATATCCAGAGGATATTTCATTCCCTTTTTACAAATTCCAGTAAAAAAAAAAAAAGGAAAAAGCTCTATGATGCTCCACCCAATCACAGGGAGCTAGCAGCTCAAGAAATTATAAAGTTGCTAGACAAAAGAGTCATCCAGGAGGTGCCACCAGACCAAACAGTATCTGGAATTTACTCAAGGTTCTTTTTAGTGCCAAAAAAGACAGGGGACCTAAGACCAATTTTAGATCTAAGCTATCTAAACCAGTTTGTAAAAAAATTCCAAATTTTGGATGGTCTTGGTTCACTCCATGCTGCACCTATTTCAGAAAGATGACTAGATGTACTCAATCAATTTATTTATTTATTTGACATTTGTTAACAGGATAGTACAACTGAGCATAAGCCCATTTTCAGTGGAGACCCAAGAAGAAAAGCTCCAGTAATACATATTCAATTATATTAAAAAGAAAAAAGAAAAATGAACAGCACAAGGAGCTACAGCAGAAAAAGGTTTTTACAGGAAAAGCTGTATTTATACAAGAATAATAAAATTCTTGTATATCTTCAAGATGCATTCTATCTTATCAAAATGAACAGGTGCTCTTGAAGGTATCTGCACCTCTGGCTGGGAGCCAGTCACTACCAGTTCAGAGCCCTGCCCTTTGGTCACACCACAGCCCCCAGGGTGTTCACCAGATGCATGGCAGTGGTAGCAGCTCACCTGAAACTGCTTTGATTCAGAGTGTTTCCTTGTTTAGACAACTGGCTTCTTACCATACCAACCAGGCATCTACTAGTAAAAGCCGGAGATTATTTGCTTCACTTGACACTCTCGCTGGGAATCACCATCAACATGCACAAATCTCATCTTCAGCCAGTTCAAGTCACAGACTTTATAGGGGCTCACTTAGATACAGTCAGTCGTTTAGTCTTCCTGCCTCAAAACAGAATTCTTACATTAAAGACACACATCAAACAAATTCTTTCCATTCCAGCACTCCCAGTAAGATTGGTCCTCAAAGCATTAGGGTCAAAGGCTGCTACTATAATTTTGATTCTCACTGCCCCCTTACACATGAAAATTCTCCAATGGACTCTGGTGGTGCAATGGTCCTTTCATTGCTATCCCTTGAATCATCCGATAAAATGGTCTCAGGTATGCTGGAATTCTCTTTTTTGGTGGGTCCAAGGTTGTCCATTTATCCTTCCTCCCCCCACCTCCACATTGACCACGGATATCTCCCAGTTGTGGTTGGGGGGGTCATTATTTGGGACCAACTGTTCAAAACACATGGTCAATACAAGACACCAATCTGCATATCAGTGTCCTAGATATGAGAACTATGCTTCTAGTGTTGCAGGCCTTTCAGAGCTTTCTCCCTCTAGGGACTATTGCAATAAAAATGGACAACATATCAGTAGTCTGGTACACCAACAAATGGGGGGAACCAAATCCTACTCAGTTTGTCAAACAGCAATGATGGGTGGCAGTGGGCAATCTCTTTCAACTGCTTTCTGGTAGCAATGCACATAGGTTCATAGGTAGGTACTAGGCTATTGGCCCTAGGGCCTATATAAGCCTAGCCAGAAAGGTACCCTGGCTTTCGCCACCTAAGAACATTATTTTCCTGTGCTCCTGTCGAGCAGAGCCACATAGGCGATCCCCGGGGTGAATTTCCTATTTCCCATCCAATCATCAAGATTTTTCTTGAAGAGTGCTAATGAGGAGCTTAGTTTGATATAGATAGGTAGTTTGTTCCAGAGTATGGGAAGACTCTGGGACAGGAATCTATCCCTCCAGCATGTTCTATTTATTGTAGTGACAAGGTTTAGGGCCCTAGAGCACATAGCTCGGAGGGATTGGGATTTCTTTAAGTGGAGCATGTCCAACAGCTCTGGGTTTGACATAGCTTTGTATGTTAGGCAGAGATCGCCTCTGAGTAGGTGATATGCGATAGAGTAAAGCTGGAGTTTTTTGAGATGGTCTGCATAGGGCATCTGTTTGAGGCCAGTAATCCTCTTTGTGAGGTATTTCTATGGCCTTTCCAGTTGTTATAGATGTCTTGTGAGGTACATACCAAAAGGGGCTTTGTACTCTATAATGGGTCTAATGAGTGGCGAGTAGAGAGGAACAATGACCTCTTTTTTCCTGGATGAGAAACCTTTTGTGATGAGGTGTGCCACATAGAAGGATTTCCTGACTACTGTGGCAATGTGATTATCAAAGGAGAGACTACTGTCACCTGTGTCCCAAGGTCTCTTATCACACTTTCAGTGTTAAGTAGACTACCACCAATGTGGTAGCTCATGGGTACAGAGTTTTTACCAAAGGGGATGACAATGCACTTTTTGGCATTGCACTTCAGGCCATGGCTTTGATACCAGGAATCTGTCTCCGTGTGGCCCTTTTGTAGGATGTCCACATCGTTAGGAGGTTCGATTATGGCTCCTAGTTTGCAGTCATCTGTGAAATTCATTAGCCAAAGACCTTCTGTGTTAGCCTGTACTTCAGAAAAATAGGTACCAAACAGGAGAGGACCCAGGACTGAACCCTGTGGTACTCCACTTGTCACTGGTCTGAAGTCGGATTTGGAGTCTGCTACTTTCACAGTGTGGGTTATGTCAGTGAGTCATTTGGCAACCCATCTTGTGACATAGGGATTTATACCTAGTTTAGTGAGTTTATTTATAATTCCAGAGTGGGGGATGGTGGCAAAAGCCTTGGCGAGATCTAGATAGGCTGTGTGAACCACCTTACCCTCGTCTACGGCTTTAGTGACTGCTTCAAAGAAGTCTATCAGGTTTAGGAGACATGCTCTGCCTTTTACAAACCCGAACTAGGTGGAGTCCAGAGTTTGGGGATTACCAATGTCTTTGTGTATAAGATCCATGATGATATGTTCCATGGCTAATGAGGCGGTAGTTCCCAGGGTCCGTGGTGGCTCCCCCTTTGTGGAGTGGGATAACCATTGCTGTGTGCCATTCAGTGGGCACAAAGCCTGAGATGAGGCTATGATTGAACATGGTGCTTAGGTGAGGTGCCAGTTCATTCTGCAGTTCATGTAGAATGCAGCCTGGGATGTTGTCTGGTCCCACGGATGCTGTGTTCTTGGCTTTGGAGAGGGTGTTTTTTAACTGTGCAGCCATGATTACAGGAACTTTTCATTCATCCGGTATAGAGATGGGCCCTTTAGGGGGTGAGAGGGGGTAAAGTTAGCACTGAACCTATCTGCCAGGATGTTGGCAATATCAGTTGGTTCTGTATATTTAGTGCCATTGTGCTGTAACTCAGAGCAGATCTGAGTGTTGCCATTGAGATTCTTGACATAGCTGTAGAATGCTTTGTGGTTGTCTTTAGAATCAGTGGCAATTTTATTTTCTTAACTAACTTTGGAGAATTTTATGAAGGATCTCAGCTTCTTACTGAGGCTGACCAGGGAGTTCCTCCAATCATGGGATTTTACTCTTTTTTGCAACAGTTTCTTTCTTCTGTTGTAGAGTTTGTTTATGGCAGGGGACCACCTGATTGGCTTCCTTTTTTGGAGGATAGCATCTTAGTTCTGTTAGGGATAGCATGGTCTATGCACTCATGTAAGTGCTTATAAAGTGCATTTGTGTAGGATTCAGCAGTCGTACCTCTATTGTCCATCTGCATGGGTGTCGTGAAGTTTACCACTTCTGTCTTAAGAAGTGTGAAGTTGGCTTTAGAGAAATTTTTTACTGTGGTTTCCCTAATGGGGGGTGGGGTGGGATGTGGATGTCTAGGGTGATTAGCTTGTGGTCGGATCTGACTAATGAGGAATTGACTTCTTGTGTGGAACACCGGTCGCCCATGTTGGTAATGATCAGGTCTAGGATATTGCTGCCCCTGGTGGGGGTGTGGATAAGTTGATCCAAGGCATTGGAATTTATGAATTCCAGAAAACATTGAGCAAAACAGTTGGTACATGAGTAGTTTTTCCAGTTAATGGTGGGGTAGTTTTAATCGCCCATTATTAGGGTGTTGAGTTGTACCCTAATATTTTCCAGTATAGCAAGAAATGAGGAGTGGGAATCCTGGGGCATGGTGGAGGATCTGTAGCAAGTTACAATTTGGATTGTGGTCTTGCCCAGAGTTAGTTGCACTTGGATAATCTCAGATGCATTATGCTTAGCAACTAACCTAGAGGTGTGGATATCCTTAATGAATATGGACATGCCTCTGCCTTTAGTGTTTCGGTCCAGGTTAGGTGGCCGAAAGGTGTGGTATGAATTATAGCCTAGTAATGCAGGGGTGCTCTCTGGAGCCTTGAACCAGGTCTCTGTCACTGCACAGATGCCAATGTTCTCCCTTTTAAGGATTGTCTTGAGTGAATGCATTTTGAGGCTTAGACTTCTAGCATTGAGTAGCATTATCCTCAGATTTTGCTTGCTTGTACCTGTTAAGGTGGTGAATTTGTCATTTGAACCTTGCCTAAAAAAGGCACTATAGGGGTGGCAAGAGCCTTAGCCAGTATCCAGAATTCCAATGGTGACAGGTGCAGGCCATCTGTGGCAAAGCATCGTGGTCTGTCGATCATGTCATCCCAGGAAGACAGATACTGGATCCCCTTAGAATGACACCAGAAGCTTAGCCAATTGTTGAAGTCTATCATTTTGTCCTTGTACTGTGGTATCATTCTGGGTGATGGCAGGATACTACTCAGGGCTAGGGTCATACCTGCCTGGGCTACAAGATCAGAGAGCTCCTCCATGTCTCTTTTCATGTAGTCCAGGGAGGTACATCTCAGGTCATTCACACCAACATAAACAAATGACAGAGTCATATTTGTACTTGTTATGGAGTGACCTGAGTGCGTGCATTATGTGGTGGATCCTGGCACCCAACAGGCAGCTGACAGTAACTTTCTCCTTGTTTAGGCTGGTGAGTGGAACATCAGTGTGCCTGACTATAGAGTCACCTATGAGTAGAGTGTTGGGTACATTGGGTACGTTGGGTACGGGGAAATCCAACATTCTAGTAGACAAACTCAGCAGGACCATCCTCATGCCTCATGATTGGTCTCTCAAAGAATCAGTGGCAAATCGGATCTTCCACAGGTGGGGTTAGCCTTGCTGCAACCTCTTTCCATTCCCCTTCGACAGTAAATGCAGCAGCTTCTTTGTCCTTATCCCTCCTCAGGGACAGTCACCAAGAGATGCTCTAGTCCATGTTTGGCCCTCTGTTCTCCTTTATGCCTACCCTCCTCTGCCTCTCATCCCCAAATTATTTCAGAAAGCACTTCAGCTGAAAGGCAGAGTGATCCTCATTTCCCTCTTCTGACCTTGACAAGTATGGTTTCCCTTCCTTTGGTCTCATCTAGTATTTCCCTATTGGACGCTGGATCCCAGTCCATACCTCCAGTCTCAACCATCAGGCCAAGTTCACCCAGATATTGCAAGCCTCAAGTTGACTGCATGGTTTCTCCAATTCTGATGATGGCTAGACATTCTAGGCTTTCCTCCCCAGTCTGAAAAATCTTGATATTTTTTCATAAACCTTCAATGAGTTTTTCTACTATTAAAGTCCAGTTATCAGCCATTTCTAACTATCACATTGGTGATAATGCTTCCCCTTTAGCATCATCAAAAATATGTAAAGCTTTTCTTAAAGGTACTTTCTTACTTAGACCTCCTCCAAACCTGATAGCTATAACTTCTGCAAGACGAGTTTCGGAACTACAAGCATTGTCCTCCAAACCACCATATTTGGTCTTTCACAAGGACGGAGTTACTTTATATACAAATCCTTTGTTTCTACCAAAAAGTGCCTCTGAAACCAGTATCAATCTGGTCATCAGTTTACCAGTTTTCTTCCCCAGTTTTGAAAATAAAAGTGAAGACACCCTTCATCTTCTTGATGTACATAGGCAATTACATTTTTACCTTCACAGGACTAAGGAATTCAGAAAAACTGACCAGTTATTTGTCTCCTTCAGTGCTACTTTTAGTTATACCAAAAGTTTCATCATTAGGGATGGGAGTATGTATTTGTGTCTGTGTATGTTTGTGTGTGTGTTTCTTTGTATGCATGCATGTGCATGCACATGCATACGTCTTTGTGGGTTAAGACTGGAGTAAGGGCTAGGGAAGGGGATATATTTAGTGCTGTGCATGTGTGTTGGTATATGTGATGTGTGCATGAGAATCTTGTGTAGTCATAGTGTTCTGGAAACATTGTTTCCTAAGGTAAGATGTATGGCTGTGATTATGGACAGGGTCAGGGTTAGCACACATTACTAAGGTTGAGCAGGAATGAGAAGCCATCCTGTCTGCTAACCCTAACCCTGCCCTGCCTCTAAACTCAGTCGTACAGCATACCTTAAAAAAACCTGTCTATACCACTGACACTATGCAGTCAAAGTGTGTTTGAATTCAGTAGCAGAGGTTTGGTTAATCAGATGCAAAAGGAATCTATTTGTTTTAAATTTGTGATTGGTTCTTCTTTTATTCAGTTGAATTTATGTTAAGTTTGTATTCAACATGCCAGCATCGATCACCTGTATTTTGTTGCTTGTGTAATAAACAATGAAACTAGTTTACAATGCTTTAAGATTTTACTGACAACCTGTAGCTAATCTCCAGAAGAAACAAATGTCAATAGCATACTGATCTAGCTATTATGTATATAGAAGCACTTCAAGTTTTGGAAGTAAGTATTCTCAAAAGTAAGGTGCAAGCCTTCGAAACAAAATGCACACTAATGTTAACATTTGATGGTAAATGATGGATATACATAATTAAAACTTCTGTGGATAAAAGACTACAGTGTGGGGTAAGAAATTTCTAAAGGAGTAATGTTGTATTCAGCAAAACAGCCACTGCACCTTTAAGCTTTCCTTTTCTGTTTTTTTGCTGTGTATGAACTTTCCAAAGACGGCTTTTAAGCAGAAGAAATACAACCTGTATTCTAAGGACTTTTTCTCTTAGGCTCCGACATATTCCACTTTACCTCTTGGTTTTGTTTCTGTAGTTGACAAAAAAATATAAATGTAAGCCAGGCATCCAAGCTGTGTCAGATTGGATGCTCCCAAGTACATCCTAATGAAGTGGGAGGAAATACACAGATGATTGGCTGGATGGTTAGGCTTCAGTGAAGTCGGGCCTTTCTGTTACAGAAAAACACATCAGCAAACTGAACCACGCAGTCCGCATTACAAGGAGCAACACTTCCATTGCTAAGGTAGGATCCAACTGTATATTATTATACCTTTTGTCAGGGAAAAGTCTTTTAATTTTCCAGCTCTCTGGTTTGACATTTATGGCAGTAAAACTCTGCAGAGCAGTGTTTTGCAAGACTCCATGTTGATGCAGTAACTAGCATATGTTGCATGTTAGCAGTGAGAAAAAACTGTGTCATTTAAGGCTGGCATGTTGTTCAGTGAGTTGTCACACAATATTTTTTTTGCACCTGTCAAGTAAAAGAAAACAAGGGAACTTTCTAGGTGGTCTGTTTGAACAGAATCAACTTAAGACAAAATGTTGACCACTGTATATCTGTGTATTAAATGGCAATGCTCCTTGGCTTTGCATATTAATAAGTGAAGTCACATCCCACTGTAGTCTGCCTGAATCTATTAGTTTTATAATGATGCATTCTGTTTAAATGTGCTATGCCAACTTGATGTGATAAGCATGCATTTGCATGCTGAGCACTTCTGTTAAAATCAGCGAGAAGCATATGACTGGGTCATTTGGAGAAGGGAACTGAGAACACAAGGGTGTACATTACAGCAGTTCTTTCATCAGTGGTTTCAGATAATGTAATTACCAAGTCAGCAGTCTAGGCACCCTGCACTGTGTAGTACGCACTCTACTGTGTATTACATTTATGTGGAGAATTATCTCATAAAGGTTACTAGACTTTCTCCCTGTTCCAACAATTTATTTAAACCAGATTCATTAAAGTTCAACCACTGTTATGGAAGGTGCTGAAACTATGATGCATAAAGATCTGTATAACAGACATTACTCAGAATTCCTACAAATGAAAAATATTGTTCATCCTGTGTGCAGCTCACTGTTAGATTTCAGTAATTGTATAAGCTGTCTGAGCTCAGGAAAGTAAAAGAAAACAGGCTTTATGTTTAGTATAGCTTTAAAAATTAGAGGTTTTCATGATGCTTCACGTCATGCGTCCAAGAAGGCAAAATTAATATTTGAAGTGGTTTGTTACTGCAATGAATTTTCATCATTCACCTCCCCTGAAAAAAATCACTTATCAGGAAAAAAGCAACAGTGGGTAATATTCTTTACTATGTGTACTATATACAAAAAGAAAACCTTTCCATAATGCAGTATTTTCCACTTTTGTGGAATTGTCTAGGTACAGCATAGCAAGTGTTCTAGAATAATCCACCTTAGTCACTTCTGGCCAGGCTGGTATTTCAAGGTGATGGATATAAATGTTGAGGTCCCATTGCATTATACTGTGTTGGATATAAATTCACTACTGAGGTTTTTTTTTTTTTTGTTATTTCCAGTGCAAAATAATTCATATCCAGAAGCCAACTTTGTACTGAGAAATATTAGAATGATAGTGTCAAGAGTCAGATGTCCAGCTGGTGTAGAGTCAATAATGTCATCCCATAACATTATGGATCGGGGCTGAAGAATGAACTTTAGTCACTGGTAGGGTGGTGAAAAGTTTTGAGCATGTGACAAGATAGCTCTTCTTCTTGGGGAGGCAGGTATGGTGAGTAGAATCAACATACACATTCCTTAGTCTAGACATGTGGGACTGAAAGGTCATGTAGCAGTAAAGAAGATGCTGCAGGCATTCAATACAAGCATTAAGGAAAGAGCATGTGATATGCTGAAGTCATTACCCTGTCACTCCAGGAATGACAAGTCTGTTTTCTCTTTGCTGGTGGATACAACTGGAATACCTTAATATTTCTGACAGAGCATACAAAAAAGCTAAAAAAGCATAAACTGAATAATTAAACATCTAAAATGGCATTGGGGAAAATGAAATGAACTATTGTAAGGGAGGGAGTAGCTCTTAAGATCTAAAATATGTAAATTAAATTAGTAATTAGTTATGTTAGAAAAATATTCTGTATTTAAACTTAGAACCCACGTATTTACACAAAAAAAGCTTGGTACGAGAACAGAATTTTGCATTGTCTTAGATCAAATCAGGATAGCATTCTGAGACATTATTGAGCAGCAGGGCACCATCACTTATCAGTAGCTGCAGGTGCTGAGAAGGCAAAGCCTAGCAACTCATGCTCCATTTACAGAAGGTAGGAGACTGTTTTTTACAGTGAGTAACAGTTGCTCAATGGCAGGTTTCAGGAGACCGATACCCTAATGAACCTAAATGTAAATGTGACTATATGAATTTCTAACTAGTCTCTATGTGCTCAGTCTCTCAGTATCCTTGCTAACTTACATAACTTGCTAACTTAACACTGTACTCCATTATATTATACCCAATTTCTATTTATAGCCTTCTTTCTTAATCGAAACTTTATTGCTTTACCTTTCCAGTTAGCTTTATTTCCCCACTGGTTATTTCATGTACTCTTTCTGCTTACTTACAGGATATAGAAGCTTATTTTTTCAGGCAATCAAATAAGTTTTGAATGTGTTCCTTTACTTCCTTGTCTCTGCTTTCTTCTTTAACATCTGTATGGAGACTGTCAGCTGTGTGAATGAATGTTATTTGTTAACATCTCCGAATGAATCATCGCACTCCTTTTGCTATCATGTGGTAGGAAGGTTGCATTATGTATTACTTGTATAAGGTGTATTGCTGGATTTGCATATATTGTTTGATGTTTAAATATAAATATGTTTTATGTCCTTCACTTACTGCCTGTAATAACTCATTGTACTTATATGCTGTCCGCTAACATTCTGCATTTATGTACCCTTGGCTTGGTCATGATTAAAGAATGGTCCTTCTCTGTGTCCTTCCAAATATCCACTTACCAAGCAATAAACAGATTAGGTAGACATATTAGTCACACTCAACTTCTAGCATGTTCTGTTAACACCAATCTGTAACATATCTGTGAAAAGAATTAGCCTATGAACTGCAGACAAGAAAAGAGAGAAGAGCACAGAAATGAAAACCATTAAGATGGAAATCACACACTAAAACACATAAAATGCATACATTTGAAGTACATGAAGTTATAAGATCAGCAGCTAAACTTTGAAGTTCACTGTTGCTAACATAAAATGAAAAGGAATTAAGGGATGTACCAGATTTGCAGAGTTACAGTTTGCTTATCCTGAAGATGCACCACCTAGCAGAATGGCACACAAATAGATGTAACCTTACAGCCTAATGACTAAGTATTAGATATAAGGAGCTGTTTTTATGATCCCCCTCCCCCTCGAATGAAGGCCCACTGAGAGGTGATATACGCATAACATCAAAGTTAGCTGGTTATATAGTGTAGAGGTGTGTGATTTGGTAGAGGTAGTGGAGGCATTTTTATTGTTACTGTTTTTTTTTTGTTTTTTTTGCTTAGTATGGAATTACATATGGTATAAAGAGCCTCAGTAGGGATCACAATAGATACATATGCAGACAAGAGTGTAATGGTGCACATCTGGTAATTTATAGGTGCAATGATCCTTACAATACCACTGGGGACTGAGGATGAGAGTGAGTGATATCCATCTTTCTTTCTTTAATTCCAGGAGGAGGTTGTCTTCATAACCCTCTTTTCCAGTGACCTGTAGTGTAGGACAGGGAAATAGTGGGTAGCAAATTATCAACAAACACAGGATTGTTGAACTGCTTACGTACTTACTACATTGTGTGTGCTTTCTACTGTAGAGAGGCATTGAACTCATGTCCTACAAGAATGGTATGGTAAGGCACTACTTCCAGTTTCACTGTTTTTTGGAAGTTTGGTACTAGCATTCCCACCATCTAGGAATGTATCTGGCAAATGGTGAAACATTTGGGGATAACCAAGGTGCAAGGCTTGTTACCAGAGATTAGAAGAAACGCTGGTGCTGTAGAAGGCAGAAAGTAATGTATCATAAAAATCGAAAATGAGAGTGCGGTATAGAATATCCGTGAGGGAAGGACAGAGCTAAAAGAGAGAGATGAGGGGGCGGAGATCAGAAACCTGGTAATGATGTAAATATATTTGTTTGGACAAACAGACAGAAAATGCTCTCTCACATATTTAAGTACCCTCTTTAATCTCTGTAGAATAAAACAAGTTGATGACATGGACTGGCTAGAGACAGCAACAGCAGCATCAGTAAAACTGTGAATTAAGTAAATAAATATGAACAAAGATGCACATATAGGGTCAAGATGCACATATAGGGTCAAAAACAAAACGTTTGTAAAGAGACTATATGCGTATACATGTTATACTATAAGCAGAGGTATCATAATGAAGGCTTTAGGGAATCCTTGGGGTGAAAATGTTAGGAATAAAGGAGAAAGAGTACATAGGAAATAGTGAGGAACACTAGCCTACATAAGAAGGGTTTGTATGGAATAAAGTTAAGTGATCGCAGAAACAAAAAAATGAGAAGAGGTAAAAAAAAATGAAATAGTCTACAATGCAGGCTGACAGTGAAAACATTAAAACATCAAAAGTGAGGAAATAGGCAATGCGGTATAGGCAGTGCCACATGTTCTGTTGGGCATGTATCATATCTGAGGACTGGACTTGGTAAGTATACAACATTTGCACAGGAGACTATGTAAATTGTTAGTAAAACTGCACAGTAGCACTTTAACAAAGATTGCACACCCACATATATTTATATATATATATATATATATATATATATATATATATATATATATATATATATATATATATAAGAATTAAATATTATATGACGGGTACCTAATATGCTTAATAAATTCAGTGCACTACATTGCAACGCAGTGTAAAGATTACAAGTGTATGGGAAACCAAAGAAAAAGTTACACAGAAATCAATGTGTCTGAACATGCAGTAGGACATGTGATTTTAGAATACTATTGCACATCCTTATCAAAAAAGGAAGGGGTATATTGTACACTACCTATGGCAGGCAAGCTTACTGCTGCTTGGTAGACCAGTGGCATGTTTCAACAAGTACAGTTTGAAAGGAAATGTTTTTTGCAATGTGCATCCCCTGGTGTAATGGCTCAACCCACACACCCTAATCTCTAAATCTAGCGCCTTAAAGACTGTGCTAACTTAGGGAAAAGGGAATAAATGTATTTCCCTTTTCTTTGAACTTGTGTGGCCTTAACTGTAGTATCTTTTGAAAGCCCCCACATTAGAGAGAACAGGGGATACAGCTACCTATAAATGTGTTCTTGTAGTGGCCAAGTACAAAACTGGGGAAAAAGGGATTACAGATGGATGGATGTGGGGCAGCAACACAATGTGGTGAGTAGGCTGAGCATCAGGACATTAATCATCCCTAACCTAAAGCAGACCAAAATAAAAGAGCAGGAGCAACAGCTCAGTAGTGTTTGTGCAGCCTGGTTTTAATAACAAAGATCAAATGGTTTTATACTGACTCCAATGTAAACTTGCTATGATGAGAGTATTGACATTGTATATACAGTATGGACATTTGTATTTTGTACTCATTTTGTGTTAAATTGCATTGCTACTAATCAGAGCTATAATGGTTAATGGAAGCATGTGCCAGATATTAATAAACACTGGTGAATAAAACGATAGAAACTAAGACTGTTTTTGAAATGCTTTTTAGGCATACATTTCCAGAGTTTGCCTTAGTTTATTTACTGTCACATATATTTGATGAGGGTGAATTTCAGTCCTCAGTGCTTTATATATAATGCATATACTATTCCTCAGATATAAACTGCAGCTGAGACTATCACCCTGATATCACAAACAAGGCCTTCTACTGCCTAAGAATAGATCAGTTTAATGGGCAGGCATTTTGAGTTCACATGTTTTTAAAGAACCATACTTAACAACAAAAACTAATGTCAAAAAGAATCATACTGGTTAACAACAAAAACTAATGTCAGTAACTTTCTTTCTATTTCCACTAGTAAATAATGTTATCATATTAATCACTACTGCAGTAGCCTTAGCTATATGGGTTATATCCTGCTAAGGATATAATAGCCAGGCAGCTTACAAAGATTCAGGACACTTTTCTACACTTCCAAACTGTCAGGCAGCTCAAGCTGAGCTCACCAAAAGATAATAGCTGCCAAGCTCTTCAGAACTTTACTGTCACCAAAGATTACTTTCCTCTAAGGCTTTTGAGGATCAACAGTTGGCTTGATGATAAGTTCACTTTGTGAGAAAAACTTCCATTTTCTAAATATTCTTTGTCTTATCAGTTTCCTCTTTAGGAAAATTATTTTAAAGCTAGGAGTTTTGTGTTTTAATGGACTGTCATAATATTGAATCATACATTTTAATGTGAGCACTCTTTTTCTGTCAGTATAAAGGCTGGGTAAAATAAATGAAAAACATTTTTGTGAAAAAATTGTGTTTATTTTATTTTTGGGGACTGGTAAAGTGTTTAAAAGTATATTTTACTGTGTTTTTCTGTGAAAAAAATATCTTAAAGACTTGTTTCTAGTGGCATTAACTGCTTATCTTCCCCAAGGAAAGAGGCACCATTTCCCACTTGACCATGGAATAAATTACCAAATCTTCAGAAGTACCCTGGATATTAGTGGAAAGGGTGGAAAAGCATACAGAAACATTCCTGCCCAAGGAAAAGAATAGGTATCTGTTTTCCAGGTCCTCTTGCATGGAGTCCTGTAAGAGGACCTTGCCAATTGATTGCTCAGAGAGGAGACAAAGAAGTTTACTTGAGGAACTCCCTAGAGCTGGATAAAATATTGGAAGATTCTTTGATTTAGTTTCCTTTCATGAGGGTCTGCCCTGGTCCTGCTCAGCATATCTGCCACATAGTTTTCATCTGACAGTATGTAGGATACTTGCAGAGTGAGACTGTACTGTGAAGATATATCCCAAGCTAACATAACTACTCTGCAAAGAGGGTATGACCTGGATCTTGCTTGTCTGTTGATGTACCCTATGACTGTCATATTGTATGAAACAACTTGAAGAGGGCCCAGGGACCAAAGATGATTCAGATAGTTGAGTGCCGTGACCAGGGCAATCATCTCTTTGATAATATTATGCTTGCATCTGTTCATGATGTCCCACACACCTACACTTTTAGCCCTCCTGAAACTGTTCCCAAAACAAGTCCAAGGCATCTGTGGTGACTGATTGCTTTGGAACATGGAGGGAAAAGGGGAGACCTGGGGTGTTGGTGCTGGGACCAAAGAGACTTCAGATACCACTGTATCTTTCTCATTTGGAGTTTTGCTAGGGATATCATGAGAATCACAGAAACCCTGAGATCAAAAATCCTGAGGTATTCCCTCACAGCTACTGAAGTTTAAGTGGAAACCCTTAAAAATATATCTAGATGTAGATCTATTTTTGCCTAAAAAAACTCCTTGAACTGAGGTGTCTAGTTGACATCCCAGGAGCATAATCTTGTGTGAAGGAGTCAATAAAGATTTTTGAATGTTATCTTAGAGTCCCTGCTTGTGTAAGAGATCTTTCACCTAACTAGGAAAGTCCTGACACTTTGAAAAAGACTCTGCAAAGATAAGCAAGTCATCTAAAATGGAAACGTGGATTCCCTGTAGCCTGCAATAAGCTACAACTAGAGCTAGACACCTTGCAAATACTCTTGGTGCAGTGGATAGTCCAAAGGGTAAGGCAGAGAACAGATACTGTGATCCAGATTCACAAAATCTTAAGAAATGTCTGAAATATGGATGAATAAGGATGCAATGATAAACCATTTTTTAAGTCTAGTGTTACCAGGAAACTCTAAAGAGGAACAAGAGGTAACAAGTTGTGAAGTGACATAATTTTGAATTTGGGCAGTATCACAAGCAGGTTTAGTTAAGAAAGGTTCAGTGCTGGTCTTCCAAGCATTTCCTTTCTTTAGCACTACGAACATCTTTGAATAAAAGCCCTTTCACACTGATACTATTGTTTATTATGACAGCATGTGATGAAGAACTGGTGGAAACAAGAGTCTGGTCTAGAGGATGAGGTATGACTTCCTGAAAATAAGCTATCTGTAACCTCAAAAAAAGATCTTCAGAACCCCATTTGTCTGAAACTGTTGTCATAGAAGAAAATAGAGATTCAAACTTTCTGAAAGAAAAAAAAGGGGCCAGGGTGGGAGGGGATCACAAGGCCTCTTAAATAGTCATTCAGACTTGTTGGACTGTCCTTGGTTGTGGGAGATTCGAGGCTTCTTTTTGAAATCTCATTGCCATTTTTTCTTAAACGTCTATTTGCTTGTATTTTGTTGAGACTGTTTATTCAGCTTTTTGCGAAAACTGGATGAGGAGTTAGAGAATCTCTTAGAAAGTTAGAAAAGCAGAGCTGAAAAATCTTAGAGGATCCCTGGGTCAGCTTACCCCTTTTTTCATACTTTCTGATCACCTCTGCAATGGAGGAGTCACAAACTAAATCTCTATCCAGAGGGGAAATATAAATCTCATTGTAACATCATCTGGGTGGTTCTGAGAAAGCAGCCATGCAAACCTCCTCAAAACAGTACCGGTGACCATAACCCTGGAAGATGTATCAACAGAGTCATATGCACACTATTAACAGTTAGTAGTGACCTGTGCAGTAAAAGAAGCTAAATTAGAAGTTAAATTTTTTAAAGCAGATTTTTTCTAACAACAACAAACTGCAGATAAAACATTTCTCATACTTTCACAATTAGTCAGAATATATTTATCATATGAGCCGAACAATTTAAAATCGTAAAAATCAAAGTTGCAAAAGTGTGCTGTTTTTCCCATACTTATCAATAATTTTCCTATCCTTATCAGAAAGATTGGAATTAAAGTGCTCAGCAGCACTGGGATTAATTAAAGCCATAGCTGCTGGATCAGATTTTGGAACAGTGTATAAAAACTGGGAAATTGCAGATAGTAACACGCATATACTCTAAAGCAGACAAAACAACAGGAATGGGTGTAGGTTCTGGAAATTTCTTCTGCAACAATTCATAGTACTTTTTAAGGGACTGAGAAACCTCAGTGTTCTTCCACTGAAAACACTAGCACATTCTAGCAATAGTCTCAGAGAAAACCCCACAGGGAGAGTCAGGCACTGAGCTCTTCTCTAAGTCTGAATAAGATGTTTGAGAAAAACACCCTGTATGAGTCCCTGCATCTTCCTATTTAGATTAAGAATCTTGAATCTTTTTAGGAAAAGAGGAATCCCTCTTTTTCCTTTACAAGAAACTACTGCAAAAGAAGGATCAATAGCCTGAATTAAAGTCTAAGCCAAGCCCAGTAAATATGAGGAGGAGAAGTACACACATGCTTAGTTTCCTCTTTCTTTTTGATAGTTGCATAGTTGGCCCCATTTTTCCTAATGGAAGAAGCAGCAGCTTCCCCAGGGATGGGCACATCATTCTGACAGAACAGGGAAGTCTTCACTGTTCCCTCTCCCAGGACCAATTAGAGTAGCTGTCCCTTGTCCACTAAGGAGACCCCAACAGTCACAGAAGATGTGGATAACCCTTGTGATGATACACCAGAATGACCCAGGGAAAAGATAAGTGTCTGAAGATAACAAACGGCCACAGCAGAGTCACCCACCTGCAGCTGACCTCCCTTCTGGCTCAGGCAACTGTGGTTTTCCCTTCTTTTGGAAATGTCCAGGGGCTATTACCAAAAGCTTCCTCACTGACTGGACCTACTCACACAAGAGCAGGGAAGTTTGGTACACCTCCAACATCCCCAACATCAATCAACTTTAGCTGACTGTCTGGATGATAGGATCTTAATTCCTTTAGGCACCTGTTTTCTTAGGATGTGCAGCAGGTACTAATGGAGGTAAGGAAGTCTGCTACTAGAAAATCACATATTAGCAAATGGCAAAAGGTTTTCTAATTGGTGGCAGCAACATAACCAGCACCCATTCAGGGCTAGTTGTTCTCTGTTTTTACAATACTTGTGTAAGTTATATCCTATGGCTTTTCTCATTCCACTGTCAAGGCTCATTTATCAGCCATTTCATCATGTCTCCCCATGGATCCTCCTCTATCAATGCAGTCTGATTTCAAAATGTTTTTGAAAATGATTTTGCGCAAGGGGCCTCCAAGTAAACTTGTGGCCCTTCCTTGGGATCTTGCTTGTGTATTAGAGAAGTTAGCACTTGCTCCATTTGAACCAGTTAACCTAGCTGATGTGAGGTTCTTAACATGGAAAACAGTTCTATTGATTGCTCTGACCTCTGCAAGAACAGTATCTGAGTTGCAAGTTCTTATGGTGAGTCAACCCTATCACATTTTGCACATGGACAGGGTTTCTTTGAGAACTCATCCTTCTTTTATGCCTAAACTAGTATCTGAGTTTACTTTAAACTAAAGTAACCATCTCCCAGTTTTCTTTACTGAACTTAAAACTGAGGGAGAATGGATACTCCATACCTTGGATATCCAGAGACAAGTCGGGTACTATCTTGAGAGAATTAAATCTTTTAGATTTTCAGATCACTTGTTCATTTTCTGTGAAGAGAAGAAGGAACAGCCTGTATCAAAAGAGACCATTTTCAAATGGTTGTCTAAGGCTATTGCCTTTTGTTATACTCACCATAAAAAATATTCCATGAAGGGTGAAGGCCCACTCTACCAGGGCCTTGGCTTCATCTATAGCTTTTTGGAAAGGGGGTTGGATTCTAGATGTATTCTAGAAGCTGGTACATGGTCCTCTGTACGTACTTGTACAAAATACTATAAAGTTGATAACTGCTTTATGTCCAGGTCAGGCTTTACTAGGGCCATTTTCCAAAGGCTTCTGGACTCCTTCCACCTTCCAGTGTAGTAAGCTAGGGTAATCTATGCATTTGGCTAAGGCTACTGCAGCAGTCCTCAATATGATGAACATAGTACAATTGTACAAGTAAATTTAGCATAACTGTACATGTTTGAATGATCATTGCTACAGTAGCCACTCCCTCCCTCCATCCCCCTTGTTTTTTGATGTGAGTTTTTTTATGCCAGAGTGTGGACACTTTCTTATTCCAAGCATTATCCTTTGAGGGCTATCTCCCTCTCTCTGTTGGCAGGAAAGCTCTGAAGGGTATGGCACCAAAACTTGTCTTTTTGTCAGCTCATCTTGAGCTGCCTGACAGTTTTGGGTATATGGAAGGTGCTGTGATACTTTGTTAGCCGGCTGGCTGCTATATCCTTGGCATGATATAACCAATATAGCTAAGGCTACTGCAACAGTGATCATTCGAGCATCTACTATTATGGTAAGCTTATTTATACAACTGTATTTCTGAATCAGAAAGAAACTGATGAGAAATAAATTCAAATTTGAAGCAAGACAAATATAATTGAATTGAGATGGGAGGAATATTCAGATCTGCTGGTGTAGGGAACTGTAAGCATCAGAAACATTAAAAGACAGGTGTTTTGTCCAGAGTTTGCAAAAGGAAGAACATTGTATGTTTTTCACTGAGATTAAATCAATTTCCTTTTTAATTAAGAAAAGGGCCTGCTCTGATAGTTAACTTTTGCATCCCTTAAGAATGACAATCTGTCCAGACAATGTTAATACTCTTGGAAGGAATGGTTAACAAATGATTATGCTGTGGTGCATTTTGAGTCAAGTTTTTTGCTGCATAACTACTTTGGGCTCTTTCTGTCTCAATCCACAAGAGTATTCTCAGTGCAACATTCACCAGAGATTAACCTCTCCAGGCAGGAGTCGCCGGCCTCCATTTACTTAGGTTTAGCTTTCCTAGGCAGAAGTCACCAAGCTCCTTTGGCTCAGGATGGTGATGAGGTAGTGCCATGAGAGTAGAGCAAGCTGTAAGTTGCCACTACAGCTCAGATGGATTTGGATTAATGAGGTTAGACCCTACAACTTTTTTGTACTAGTGTTTTGTTGGCTAAGTGATCAATGAGGGACAGCATTAAGAAAATCTACATTTGGCTCTGGGATGACTCCATCTGCCAGATCACCCCATTCTCTCAGTCACCACTGAGGCTGCATGGAATGGCCTTACTCCACTGGCATGTCATTTCCCCCTCAGAGAAATGGAAGACAAAGCCTTATCACCACCCCCCCCACTCCCAGGTCAGTACCAGCAGGTGCTTGGACCACTAATTGAAATCAGATTGCCTTGGGGCTTTATTCCTTTATGCCAAATGAGCTGCTCGAATGGTGAGCAGATGCAGGACAGTAAGCACTCATTGTCCTGTCCAGTAATCGTGAACATCATCTTTCTGTCCGTACCAGTCTTGGGCAAGTTCAATGTATAATCAAACATAAAAACAGAAACTGGACAAGTCAATAATCAATGATGCTTTTAACACTCTAGTTAAATTTTAATTCTCATATCAAGGATGATGACATCTGTCTGCTTAGAGCAACAAATCATCTATACTAACTCTTAAGTACATGGTTCTCAAACCTTTAAAAATGTATAGCTTTTCCTCAAACACTGCCAGTACCTTTCTTTACAGCTGATTACTCCCATCAGAATTTCACTTCGCAGAGCAACAGAAGATGTTACTTTTATATTCCTTTGAAATACTCTTCACTCTCAGAGCCAACAGAGCATGTAAAATTAAGCCTTCACAGTTCACAGTACATTGCCTTTTATTGCTAATCAAAGTATATGAAATCCTATTTGATTGTTCCTAAAAAAAAAAAAAAGAAAGAAAATATGCCCAAAAATATGATTTACCAATTCACTGCACATTTATGAATAGTAGTTATTTTATTGCTACTCCTAAGATGTATCACTTTTTTATCATTTTTAGTCCATGGAGGTGTGCTAGAACTTGAAAAGATTGATATGTGTGCCACCAAGTACAGTTATTCATTTCAGGACACCATTAAACTGAAAAAGATGCAATCAGTTTCTTCGATTGTGGGAGGCAGACAGTAGCATTTATTCTTATTTTTTTATTCTAAGATCTCTGCACAGCTAGCTATCACAGAAGCCCATCATATGTGTTGCTTAAGAATAGCTATTTAGGCAGTCAAGCAGATAGTAGGGCTGGGCTCTGATATACCATTCCGAAAAGTTTAGTCTGCCATGCCATGTTGGAACATTTGTAGTTTTACCTTATTGCACTTTCCCTGTCATCTACTGAGTTGCTTTTTGTTAATCTTGTGCTGGTGCAGATGTGCAGTTATCATATTATGTCTGATCCTGCACCTAAGTCTAGATGGCTGCCATCACCGCAGCTTGAATTAAATGTTTATCAAGTCAATTTTCTACCACACATTGGGGACCAATAAAACATGCATAGAGTGGAATTAATATAATTAACTAAAAAAATACATATCAAAAAAATGGATCTGTGAGGTTATATGCTGTTTGCCTCCGACGCATTCATAGTAAATCAAACTTAGGAGAGCCTTGCTACATGTCTGAGCTTGTCTACATGTTATAAATTTGAAAGTGAGTTAGAGTACAATAAACAGCAGAATGATTAACATTTTCTTCTGCATTTCCTTTGGAAATCAGATTCCAGCAAAATGTGGATAGAATGAAACTCGTGTAAAAGACAAAAGGAAACCTGCAATAAACACAAAAGAAAAAATGTAGACTGAGGGAGCAAAATGGCTAGTGGTGGAAAGAAACCAGGCATTTATTGACAACTAAGCAAAAAATTCTGCCCCTCCCCTGTCAGACCTCAAAAAGACAGCCTTATTGCCCTAGGTCTCAGTCAGGGTGCATTCTATCTACTGTGGGGCTGGTCAGAATATAAACATTCTAAGTGGTAGCAAAAAAATATAATTCTAGGTATTTTGATGCAGGAGGATCTAAATACTCAGATTTGCTAAAATGAGTAGTGTTTTTAGCAAAGCCTTCTCCTCCCCAACATATTTAAATTTTGCAAAGTCCCAGTCACCTATTATAGCTTATGTGCTTTTCACAAAATCCTATCCTCTCCCTTCCAGTATCCCAGAAACACCACCTCAAAAATGTACATACATGCAGAAAAGCACCATAATTATGACAGACTTTTCTAAGATGGACTTCATTCATGCTTTTTAAATTGTGACATTTTATTTCCTTCTGTCTAACTTGAACTTGTGATTTAGGTAACACCTCCAACATTAGCAGGTATTGCTCCATTTCTCATTTTCAGCCTTTTTATAAATATGGAAAACTACTGTTACATCACTGCTGCAGGAGAACATCAACAGACATACCCTACATTGTGATAAAGTGGCTTTGGAGCTTGTCAGAGTACCATGACTTCCATTCTGTATGCAACAGGATAGTTTGCAGTAGCCTGGGTTGCATGAAACTTAAGAAAGTAGCAGAAGCCTTGTTTATGGGTACAATTAAGGTATGAAACTCGTTTCTCAATGAGTAGAATTCCCCCTTTGATATGTACCTGACCAGGCATATGCAGCAACTAGAGTGACCACAAAGGTTCCTTGCAAAAAGAATACAAGGTGTAACAAACCTGTCTTATGCAGAGTGCCTTAAAACCCTTTCCCTCAACTCAGTCTCCTATAGATTGCTGAAGGCTGATCTACGCCTAGCTAACAAGGTATTCACAAACCCACACTTATGAGTCTCCTACATAGTTGTAAGTCAAAGAGTACCAGAAATGCAAGGTCAAGGGATATGAATTTTGTCTGTGACATAAACAGAACATGCTGGTGAGACAGATATATGTCCCAGAGACTGCCCTTCTTATGGAACAAGTTTCCCATCCATGTAAAGCTGAGTTTGTCTATTACCCACTTTAAGCACAACCTAGACAAGTGGATGGGTAATAGGAAATTTACACTGGGCCTGGCACCCATGTCCCTTATGGATAGAGGTAGCTTATAATTGTCTGGCTCTCTATGTTCTATTTGGATTCAGGGCATCATTATTCTTTCTGGAAAACTTGGCTAGGGTTAGAAAGGCCCCTTGGGTTATTAGGCTAGTAATGGTCTATGAATAGGGTAAATTTAAATGTTCATAATATTAATCACTGTTACAGTATCCTTGGCTATATAAGTTATATGCTGCCAAGGATATAACAGCAGGCCAGCTTCCAAAGCTTCAGGGCACCTTTCACACACCCAAACTGCCAGGCAGCTCAAGCTGAGCTGATTAAAAGAGAAGTTTGGGAACCAAGTCCTTCTGAGCTTTACTGCTGCTGAAGAGCATGCTGCTCTGAGGCTTTCAAGGATCAACGGTCAGTGTGTGCTGTTCCTTTGCTGAGCAGGTAAGTTCTCTTTGGGGGAAAACTTCTGTTTTTTTAAATAGTGTTTGTGTTTTATGACTTTCATAGGTTCATAGGTGTATACTAGGCTAATGGCCCTGGAGCCTTTACAGACCTAGCCCATAGAAGTGCCCTAGCATCATGCCGCCCATTGTTAGTTCCCAGTGCCTCTATCAAATAGAGCCACTGGAGTGATCCCGGGATGAACTTTCTATTTCCCATCCACTCATCAAGATTTCTCTTGAAGAGGGCCAGTGAGGTGCTCTGCTTGACATGTATGGGAAATCTATTCCAGATCATGGGCAGTCTCTGGGTTATGAGCCTGTCCCTCCAGCATGTTCTGTTGATGGTGGTAATGAGGAGCATGTGGTGTGGAGGTATTGTGATTTCTTTAGATGTAGCATTTCTAACACAACTGGATCAGACTGTGACATGGCTTTGTAAGTCAAGCAGAGATTGCCTCTTAGAAGACAATATGAGACAGAGAATAGCTGGAGTTTTTTGAGTCTGTCCATGTACGACATGTGTTTAAGGCCAAGGATCCTCTTTGTGAGGTACTTTTGTGGCCTTTCCAGCTGTTGCATATGTCTAGTGAGGTACATGCCAAATGGGGCATTATACTCGATGATTGGCCTAATGATGGAAGAGTAGAGAGAGCTGATGACCTCTTTCTTCCTGGATGCAAAACCCTTGGTAATGAGATGTGCCACATAGAAGGACTTTCTGACCACAGTGGCAATGTGGTGGTCGAAGGAGAGGTTGCTGTCAACTTGTGTCCCCAGATCTCTTGTAACACCTTCAGTGTTCAGTGGGCTCCCATCAATATGGTAATTAGTGAGAACTGAGTTTTTCCTCTTCAGAAAAGTTATTTTAAAGCTAGGAGTTTTGTGTTTTAACAGATTATATCATACTTTTAAATGGGAGTTATTTTTCCTGTCATTTTAAAAGTTTTGTAAAGTAAGTGAAAAACATTTTTTTCTGTGGAGGTATTATGTTTATTTTATTTTTCTGGGACTGGCAAGGTGTTTTAAGTGTTTTCCATGATGTTTTTCTGTTAAAAAGTGACTTTTAAAGACAAGAGTTTTGCTGGCATTTGCTGCTTCAACCTAATAATATATGTTAGTTTGTCAACTTTATGAATATTTCTTCCTTTTTAAGTTCTCATTTGCCTAAATTATTTACTTGTAACCCAAGAAGTTTTGGGAGTTCCTCAGGTCTCTGTGGTTTATCCACTCTGTATACCCTTTCTATTAACTCAAAGCTCAAGACATTCTAAATGCCTATATCTGTAGTAATCTCATTGTGCTTTACCTGTTTCCTGAAATGCCATCCAAAATCAAGGGCCACTTTAGCCAGGTCTACCCTCCCCAAGCCAAAATGTTGTGACTGAAGCATGTCCTCATTAAATATGCTAAAGTGAATGTCATGATCTTTGGTACAGCTGAAGACCTTGCCACATACCAACATACTGATTTATCAACTTATATTTGTTTATTTATTTAGAAATAGATAATAGATAACTATTATATTTATATTTGTTTTTATTTTTATGTTTATATTAATTTCAGTGAAAACCAGGTCTGATTTATGGTGTGGGGGTTATTCATCACAATTAATATTCTCTTATTACTACACCACCTTTTTTCATCTTGCTCCTCTATCTTTATTCTAACGTAGCATCTCATCTGACAGTAAACCTTACACCTGTTTAAGGGAGTAAGATATATGTACCTGTAATTTTAACCATATATATTATGCAAGCAGTATCTGTGTTACAGGGGGCTTTTGTATTGTTTGTATTCTCTTGCATGTTACAGTTAATAAAAAATATTAACTATATTATCATTATTAGCTGTTTAGGTTCTCAATATTTTGTATTATTTTCCTCGGACATGGCTAAAAGGAATCCATCTGTACCCATTGGGTGCTTGATTTTATACATGAATGAATGAATAAATAAGAAAAAAAGTCTTTGTGGTATTGCACTCATGTGACTACATCACACACACACACACACACACATATATATATATATATATATATATATATATATATATATATATATATATATATATAAAATCAGATCCGGGCAATTACAGACTCCTAAGTCTGACCAGCCACATATGCAAAGCCATAAAAAGACTTATCATGGAACTAATCAATCAGGACATAGGGAACTTACAAACACTAGACAAATCTAAGTTTGGTTTCATCAATGGCAGGTCATACTTAGTCAACCTGATGGATTTTTTTGAAAATGTCACCAAAGCATTAGCTGAAGGCAAAATAGTACACACCACATCTCACCTTGGCCAAAGCTTTTGACACAGTTTAGAAACCAAACAAATCCACTGGAGCCAGAATAAAGTTGAGCGCTTTTGTCCCATTTATTAAAGAACTTCTTCAGAACAGACACAATTCCCTACTCAGGCACAGTAGAACAGCTAAATAATTTGGGAATAAGCACCTCTGATGGATTGCCAACTGACACACACATTGGATGCATGAAATCAAAATAGGGGAAGTTACCTCCACAAAGAGAGCAGTCACCTGTGGAGTCCCTAGGGTTCTATGCTGGGACCTGTCCTGGTGTCATCTACTTTTCTGAAGTAAAAGCCTATACCAAAAGGCTCTGGCTGACTAAGTTTGCAGATGACTGCAAGTTAGGAGCAGTTCTTGAATCCCAAATGAGTTAGCCATTCTGCAAGAAGGTCAGTCTGAAATAAATAACTGGTACCAAAATCATGGACTGAAACTAAATGCATTATTGTATCCTTTGGGAAGTCATTTCCCAGGGAACTACCACATTAACAATATGCCCCTAAGAGTTGACACAGTTGTTCAGTTTTTGGGAACTTATGTGGAAAGTGGCCTAACTTTTTTGACCAACACATGTCTATTATGAAATCCCTGATATATTTGGGTAATTCCCATCATTTTGGGGTATACATCATAATGAAATGAACTTGGATGTGTTCAGCTAATGATCATTTGGGGCTATATATCATGATAAAACAGCTATGAATGACAAGTCAAAATCTGTGTAGATAACTTCCGGTTATATTTATTTATTTATTTGAATTTGTTAACCAGGATAGAGCACTGACCACAACTGACCAATATCAGTCTCAGTCAGGACAATGCAGCAAAATACTGTAAAGCTGTACAATTACACATACGTGAGAGAAAAGAACCTGGTAGCAAAACAGAGTGAGAAGAAAATATAGCATAAGCAAATATAGTGATTGTAGGTAGAGTAGCAGATAGATATGTTTGTAAATAGCTGTATATAATTGTTAACGGTTATGCACGATTGTGTGACTGGGTTTCAGCAGCAGGAAAGAAAGTATGTAGTAAAAGACAGACAGAAATGTTTAGGTGATATCAGACGGATGGCGCTGTCATTTAGCTGCCAGTTTAAGGCAAGCTTTGAGCTGAGAATGAAATTGTGAGTAGGAAGTTGATTCTTTAAGAATGGGGGGAATTCACATATTTTGGGACCTTGAATTGAGAAACTGTGGTATGTGCAATGAAACTTGGGTGTTGGGAGCTTGTAGTCAAGGAGCAGAGCTATTGTGTTTGTGGTTCCTGAGGTTCTATAATGATTTGTCATTAAAAATCTCAATTTGTTTAAATGGATTTCCTAGAGACATAAATATTATTAAGATATATAGCACTGCTGTTCCTGTAACATTTTCTAATTTTCTGACTTTTTTATGAAATGAGTTTGAAAAAGGAAATACTCCGATAGATATATGTAAGATATATTCAGTGCACACCCATTAAAAAAAATCTCCAGACACAATTACCACATCATAAAACATATACACACATTCACAGAGCATGACACAGGACTCAACAAACATTGTTAATATCTCAGAATCCATGGTTTCTACAATATAATTAATGTAGCAACATGCACAATTCATATATAAAACTGATGAAAATAAATACTAAATGAACATATGAAGTCCCAAAACTTAACACTACAGTGATACTGGGGAGAACTGATCCTCAGTTGCAAAACCACAGCAGTACACTGTTATCACCTGTCTTCACTGCTGTGTGCATTTCCGGAAGTTATTTATTTAAAGTTTAACTAGGTAAGTGAACTAGTCCATGGACATGTTCAGCCCCAACATAAAAGCTATGGACAAATACAAAAGCATGTAATGTGTAATTTCAAATGGACAAGCACAGAAACATATGACGGTTTGCAATATACCGTACAATAAACAACTGATGAGGCTGTGTAAATGCACAACAGCATATAGAGGATGATGACAATGTATAGGCACAACAATGATTTGTAGAATAAATCACTGTAACAGCAACTGCATTTTGAAAAATGCATTACTGCAAAATAGAGCAGAAAAGGAAGAAAAAAGAAGGGAAAAAGAATGAACTCAATATCAAAATCAGAAATATACGTTAAAGCAAAATAGAGCAGGGAAATAAGACCCCCCCCCATGTATTCTGTTAGTGTACCGAGGAAGATACAAGAGAGTGGAAACCAGGTGGGCTTACTGAAGAGAGGGGAGTAATTGTCATCATGCAGTTCTTCCAAAAATGTTTTTTTTCTGAACTGACATTTTCTAATACCATATTTTCATCATAGTATCTGTGAGTGCTCATATCATGAGCAGCTCTAGATGTGTGATGTAAAGTCACTTTCCTAAAAAGAAAAAGTAGCCCAACACTGACTAAATGTGAAATTTTTAAACATAAATCAGTAAATAAAAAAAATAAATCATTGCTTTTCAGTAGGGGTAAGTAAATAAATGACGTTTTCTGAAGGAGTTTTGTGCCCTCCACAAATCCCATGCAGAGAGCTACACCTCCTACATCCCTGTTATTTATAACAGTCACGTGTGTGGGCCTTTCAGGGTACACACAAACCCCTGATCATAGTGCCCCCATCTACTGGATGGCATTCAGGTGGGCAGCTGATGTCAAAAAATCAGTTGAATTGAATTAGTTTGCACATCTTGTGCCTTTCCAGAGCTATAAAAATATCTTTGTTCAGTTCTATCTGAAAACTATTTTCAAATCAACAGTGAAATACTTATTTTTTGTACATAAAAATGTAAAACAACTTATTTTTGAGATCTAAATATAACATTAGCTTTACTATATCAATGATGCATTCACCTTCAGTGGAGTATTTTTACATTGAAATACATTACACTTTCTGATTATCTCAACTGCCCTAATTAACTTACACTTTCATATTAAAAGATTATGCAGATGTGTATTTTATAACATTAGTATGATGTGTGCTAAGTGTTTATGGCTGTATATGTAAGCTTATAATGCACTCCTATTGTTGTACTCATGCCTCAACCCCCCCCCCCCCCCCCGGGTGCATGATACTATACACTAGATGCACACTACAGCATGTGTTACATATGTACATCACATGATGCCATAGGCAGGTACTGTATCTTATTCCCACCCTAATACATTTATATAGCTGCAACAATAAAACCATGTCTTCAGTATTTTCTCATTTACAAAAATATATTTTCTTTTGATTATGTGGAACAGCAAGAACTGCAAAATATTCAAGTTCAAATCTATTTCAGAAAAAAAAATTGTCAGGCAAACCTTTTCTAATGAGGTACTACACATAACATTATGGGCTACAATAAAATAGGCATGAAACATAATTAATCCCATGTGAATATGTGACCTAGAGTACTATAGCGTGCAGTAACAGTAGTCAAGAATATAACAGAAGCAGAAACATTTACAAAGAAGGGGTGACTGCCTGATGAGGGGGAGAGATGATTGGTACACAGAGTTCCTGAATAATGCCCACAAATAAGAACTCAAGATACATCAAAAATTGTGCCATAAGAGGGGACAGTCATATGAGAATAAATGCATGCCTTTGAAGATATACTTTATAATGTGTGCATATTTCTGCTGCTTACATGTCCAACTTTGTGGTAGATATGATTGTCATGCAGAATCAGACAGCAGTTTGTGGGAAAATGGTACAGCAAGATCAAGTTCCGTTTATGGCAATACAGAGTGCTGCAACATTCAATTTGTAAACATCATTTAGGGGCACAATGATATAATAATTTTAATGACTAAAGAACAGCCCAAAAATGTAGTGCGCAAAACTGTAGCTTTGTAGATATGTTACTGCAACAGCAAATGCTTCCAAAACAGCCAGACTTTTCAGAAGCCATGCATCTTAGAAGAGAGATTTCTAGTTTGTCACATCTGTGTTTTTAGTATTTTCCATCCTCCGCTGTTTGGGTTCAGCATGTTCTTGTTGCATCCTAAATGTACTGATTCATGCCCTGGGTACCTGTCAAAAAGACACACACACACACACACACACACACACACACACACACACACACACACACACACACACACACACAGCAAACTACAACCTCTGCCTCAAAAACAGTGGCATGGGTGAAGTTCAGATCAATAATGAAAATAATGGTGTGTGTGTGTGTGTGTGTGTGTGTGTGTGTGTGTGTGTGTGTGTGTGTGTGTGTGCATGCGCATGTGTGAACCTAGTTACGCATAAACCACCTTTTCCAAAACCTTTCCCAAAAAGGTTAGGTAGGAAATGGGTCTATAATTATCCAGGTATCAATAAATAAACCAGTATTTTAATCTCCTTTAACAAGGATGGAAATAACAGCCATCTTACATTCCTCAGAGATCAAGACTTTCTGGCATACTAGGTGATCTAGACTGCATTATCTCCTTACCACTCAGAAATGATCATGCTGTCAGATCACCACTCCAGAGATCACATGGAGCAAGTCCATGAGCTACCCCAGGAGACCTCAGCTTTGTAGGCAGAATAATGATTATCCTTTTCTAGTCTTTCTCATCAAGAAGGAGAGAGCTGTTCTACTTGGGCTACAACTTTCTCCTAGTCCTTCTCAACTCACAGAACTCTAAATCAAATTGTGGGTCTTGTGGCCCAGCATAAACCAGGTGTATATACCTGAGGGTCAAGATGCCTGATGTTACTGTGATAATCCTGTGATAGATGCAACAATCTCCTCTGCAACATTAATACTGCAGTCTTGCAGTTGCTGCTGATGCACAGATCCTTATGAGCCTAGAGTGACCAAACTAATAATTCTATGAACTTAGACCTAGGTTGGGACGTTCTACCCAGGGTTGATTAACCAAGAACTGAACCATGGACTGGTTAGACAATGAGATAGGTTCTATTAGCAATTCTGTCGTTATGACTCCTGGTTCAAAGGCTATTCTGGGTAGCAGCCAGAAGTAAAAGCCTGAGCAAATGTAAATCTTTCATAATATAAAATAATAATTTTATAAAGGTCACCTGCTCTTATAATACCCTAATATTGAAGTCACCCAGTATCAAGCACCTAGAAGTCAATACAGAGGAGACGAAGAACTCCTGAAGGACCATTCTCAGTTTACCTAATAGATGGTAGCTGAGGAGATACAGTTTGCTCCTGTATCATCGTAAGGTCAAAGGAATTGTAATTCCAGTTAGTTTAATGGGTGAACAATGTAAGGTTACAAACGCTCCTCCAGTCTGATCTGATTTAAAACACTATATCATGAAAAAATGTGGGAACACCAGTGATATAAGTAGTGGACTGAACTTTTTGTCCATTCAGGTCTCTTTTATGAAAGCCAGTAGGTTACATATGATATCTGACTTGCTTCACACAAGCACTGTGACTGGCTTTGCAGGAGTGAGGTCCCATTTTTAGTCTTGGATGAACCACAGGGACCATGAGTACCTCACTCAAAAATTTGATGGATATGGCTGTATGATGACCTGCCCCTTTGACTGATCCTACTAAACATTGCTGTTGTCCACAAATCTGATGCTGGTGCCCTACACTATAGATGGTCATAAGAGCTTGCTTTTTCAGAATACTTAGCCTACAATAATTCAGGAGGCTGTCACAGTTTTTTTTGGGGGGGTTGGGGGGGGTAAGGGCAGAAGGCCAACAGTTAATCTTATGCATTGACTGGAAAGAAACACCAAGTAGTAAAACCAAAATTGCCATATAGGAAAAAAATATCAGAATAATCCACTAATCAAATAAAATAAACAAAGTAATGTGGACCATGCTATAAATGCAAATAAAACTCTTTCTTTTAGAAATGTGTGTATGTTGGAATCCAGGCAAAGGGAAGACTGATTCCACCAAGAGACTCTCCAAAATAAACTAAAAAAGGAAAACCAGAGTTAGGAAATAGGTTGGCACCATGAAGCAAATGGCCAGAATCTCCAGGAATTGCCATCAAACCAATTAAAAAATCCAGGTCCTGGGTCTTTATCTAATTTCAAAGATCATGGTCTTGAACAATGCAGAAAATGAGCCTTATGACAGTACAAAAGGCAACAGATGCTTACGATGTTCAAATCCAAGATAAGCAAAGCTAGTTAAAAAAAAAATAAAAAATCAGTGAGAATCCATATTCAGACTTCTGCTCTAAGTTCCCAAGTTAGAGTTCCTTTATAGCATGGAAACTAAGTCCAGTAGAGTTACAAGAAGCAGCAGATACATATAATGTCCAGATCCTGAACCTAGGTAAAAGTCATAACCTGTGCCAAACAAATCAAGTAATGCTACAAAGCAAAAACATAAACTATAGCTTCTTAAGCAAACCTGAGTAAAAGCAAGGTTTGAATCGAGCCCCAGGATAAAATGTTAAAATGACAAGTTGCATCTAGAGTTGTATTGTTCTTTTTTTCATAGATTCATACTAGGCTAACTGCCCTTGCGAGCCATTGTAAGCCTAGCCAATTATCCCCTGTGAGATTCAAACCCTGTACCTTGTATTTGTAAGGCAAACACCTTAACCATTAGGCCATCCTCCCAACCCATTAGGCCATCCTCCCAACCCAATCTAGTGATGTAAATTTTGCTGATAGCTGCCCAACCACTCTAGAATAATGAGGATTATATTCAGCAAACATCTCTAATTCCTAAGTTCAGTGTAACTTGATGTCCAGCAGTGTGATAGACAAATGATGCAAATTTTAGGCTCTAAGAAAGGTACAGTATATTGAATAAATGCTGCTGGTACTATAGCATCCTGTATCTGAACAAAACAATTGGAGGCTGGGAAAATGTGGTGCATGTCAAAGCATACGAAGCATTACTGTTCTTTATAGCTTGCAGTCCAAGTTAGGTCAAGTTTGTCTAAGGCTTACGTACTTACTGTTTTGCAAATCCAGCATTGTAGCAATTATTAAAACATGAGCAACTAATGCTAATAAAAGTTAGAACAAAATCAGTTGCAGTAATAAATCATTCATATAATCTTACTCATTAAGGATCTCCAAATGTAGAGTGCTCGGATAGGCTATGGTATAGTAGGCTAGGGTATGGTACAAGCACTGAATAAAACTGGTACAAGAAAATGAATAATTGAATTGCTTTTCCTTTAAATCCATTTTTTCTTGTTACCGGAGATTTACAACTTTGAATTTTGAATGTATATATTTGGTGGGTAGAAGGACATCCTCCCCATGAATAGTACAAAGAGCTTTCCCCAGCAACAACACAGCTTATTTACTCATTTTGATATGTGAAATTCATGCTTTATATTTATATTATTGTATGCATATAGTCTTGTGATATGAAACCCACAATGTGCCACTAATATCCTTGATTACATATAATTTCCATACTGAAATAACATAAATGTTACAAGATTTAGTAAATTTTTTCACAAACCAAAGTAGTAGCACTAACAAATGACACCAGCTCAAAATCTGTTTGTCTCACCTTAAGGAGACTTTTCAAATCGTCTGTTTTTAAGAGCATACAAATTTCAGACATGGCCAGTAGAGAGAGTATTGTATGATAGAACCAAACAGGTCAACGTCTGACACAATGTTTAAGTTATTTGATTCATACTTGTTAGCAGTAACAAAAAATTCCAATATTAGGCACAGCTGTCATACTCCGTATCCAGATCAGGGCATTACTCTGTAGCCGACTCGTAAAGTGACAGATTGAAGGCTTACTTGGAAATCACTTTATTTGTTGAAGGTCTGATGAGAACAGGTCAGTTGATAATAAATGGATAGTATACTATACTGAAGCCCAAGAGAAACATGGTAGTTGCAACCAAGTGAAGGACACTGTAGGATTCCTTGAATTTATGCAGCTAAAAGTACAACCACTGACAGATTGTCCCATACCTAGAAAGGCATCTTCTAGAAATAATGCAGACAGCATAGCTCATAGCAAAAAATGTAGAGTGCCAAATGGTGCCATCAGTGTACAAGGATGAACACTTTCAGAACTCTCTTGCTACAAACCAGTGAAGTAGGCAATGGGTGGCAAAAGACCCACAGTGATGGTGTTACCATGGTCTATTTGTGTGTGTATGTGTCTGTGTGTGGTCAACTGACTCCTTGATAACTATCTGCACAGTAAATGTGCTGCCTCTCTGAATAATGTCCACAATCTCAAGCATCAGCTATGTGGTTTAGACTGAATGGATAAGGGATGGCTATAGGTCATCTCAAAGTGGCCACTACTAAAAGGAAGATGCACTGGTATGTGCTAAAGAAGAGGGACATCCTCAGTTGTGACAATTTCTGTAGTGCCATTAAGGAGGTAGGAGAGATGTTGTACAGCAAGCGGGTGAACAGACATGCAAAGACACCAGCAAACATCTTGTTTCATCAAAAAACACCTGTACCCACTTTACTCTGTGCAACCAATGCAAAGACTCTACCTCTATTAAGAGTTTTTTTTTAATTCTATTACTTACAATTCAAACTCTAACCACAAGTAAAGGGAGCTCAATTCTCCTTTGTTCCAAATTATCTTTCAGTAGTGTATCTACTTTTGAACCTGTGTCAGTACCTTCACCACCTACCATTCATTGTTCTTGCTGTATGTATGCGTAACTGCATTTGCAATTAAACTTGGTAACAAATGCTTGGAGATGTGAGCTGTTTATCAGTGCATCTTACCTCACAGACATCTGCTTTATGAATGATAAGCCCACATGGTGCATACATACATTCCTTACTGCACATACATAGCTGCACAGGTACAACACTGTTCCATTTTGCATTTTTACCTAAATAAAGAAAAGTACAACAAATGCAACTTAAGCAGAGGCAATTATTCGAGAATTTTAGATTTTTGTTTCAATTGTAAGCATCGTTTGACTAGGTTCAGACTGCTGTCTTTGAGCAAAAATCTCTGACCCTTGTGAGTTAGCATGGAGTGTTTTATTCTTCTTCAGTTACACCATATGGTATTGCTTTATTGGTTTGAAGTGTAGATTTATTAAAGTAAACAGTGTCATAGATATTCATTATCAGTACTGCACCTGTCTTATAAATGTACTCTCTGAATGGGGTTTCCTCAGGATTTCAGAATAGTATTTCTGTGTTATTGCTGTGCCTGGAACAGTAATCTTAATATGCCCTATATGGGGTAGGGGTTTTCCACTAAGGACACTATGGCAACATCTTCCCTGCTTTTGCTTGTGTTCTTTTCCATTAATTATTTACTCTTTTTAGTTCATCAGTCTGGACTGTTATTCTCCTTGGAATGTGTGATGTGGATCTGGCCATGCATCTGCATTGCAATTGTCCTTAGCCTCACATCATTCTTTAATTGTAGGTCTTGCCTAACATCCCACGTATAATATTTTTCTGCATCTTGACATTGTTTCTTTAGTTCCTTTCCAGTTCCCCAGATGTGTCTAATGCAGTCTTTTTCAGTTCAATTGGTATGTCTTTAAAGCTCAATCATCTGACTGTTGGCTTCAGATCATCTGGTAGGTTGAGATGCCTCAACTGGTCTACATGTCTTCTCCATGTTCCCTAGCTGATGTTGACAGTTTTCATACTTCAGGGGTTTATCTCTAAAAGCAACTTGGTCCAACTGCCACATACCTATTCTATCCTCAGTCAACAATAGTAAAGCTTCTCAGTGCCTATCATTCATAAAAATGAGTACTAGTTACTCTTCTCTGCACATCTGATTTCAGTAAATACAGAATATGTGTCCCATTTATTAATCCATCTGATTTAAGTAAATACAGACTATGTGCACTATTTATTAATCCGTCTGATTTCAGTAAATACAGAATATGTTTCCCATTTATTAATCCATCTGATTTCAGTAAATGCAGACTATGTGCACCATTTATTAATCCGTCTGATTTCAGTAAATACAGACTATGTGTACTATTTATTAATCCATCTGATTTCAGTAAATACAGACTATGTGTACCATTTATTCACCCGTCTGATTTCATTAAATACAGATTATGTGTATCATTTATTCATCTGTCTGATTTCAGTAAATACAGACTATATGTACCACTTATTCATCCATCTGATGTTAGGGAATACAGGCTATGTGTACCATTTGTTCATCCATCTGATTTCAGTAAATACAGGAGATATGTACCATTTATTCATCCACCTGATTTCAGTAATTACTGGCTATGTGTACCATTTATTCATGCATGCACATCTAGTTTCAGCAGATCCATTTTTGAATGGCAGAGGAAAGTGCTTACCTTTTAATTAGGGTGAAGTTCTTTGGCCCCAGTAAAAAGTTTATTAATGTTCTTGTGTATTTGTTGTTTGTTTGATCGAGAGGCAGAATAAAGATATAAAAAAGAATTGGGTGAGACTAAACTTTGAGGAACTCCATGTGGTTGAACACTTTTAAGAGAAGCAACTGATGCTGGTGAGATCCCAAATGATCTTTATGACTGTACAGATATTAACAAATTCAGAAGTGTTCCTGATAAGTACTGAGGGAGTTCAGACATTTAAAAGTATATCACGATCAAGCTGGTCAAGCTGGCTTGAAAACTGCATGCACAACTTTCTTGGAGGTTCTGCAATTTTCATCTTACCATCTGCAGAAAATGCACAATTTTTAAATAATTTATAATGCCTGTGTGTAACAATATGGTCGAGAAAAGGTGAAAATTTCCCCATTCAATTGAAGAATCACTGACTGCAATGTTTTTTTCTGAATGGCTGATGGAATGCTCTGCTATAAATTATTCACCCTTACTTTTAATTTAATTATATGCAAAGTTCAGAAGACTTGGCTTTTTAAGAAAGGATCTGAATTCAATGAATTCATAAAGGTTTAAGTGATCTAACAGCAGATTTGCAGCAATAGTGGATTAAAAGGAGTGGCTGCCCAGTTAGAGTATGGAATTGGTACCTCAATGTATGTGCTGATTAGCTTCTAATCTGTCCCTGAAATAGCACTGTCTGTGGTGACAAAAGCTTATTTAAGCAGCTGCAGTCACTATTCATGAATGTGGCCTAATGCTTAAAGGACAGTTCAAGAAGTCTGCTGGCCACAGTTTAAGAATGGAATCTACAACAAGGAGATTAACTGCTGCAAGGAGGTCTTTGCAATTTTTGTTTTGGTCCTCATCACTGGACTGGAGTGGGATCTCATATTGGGGATTCCCTAATTGCAAGCTTATAAAACATAAAATAAACATACATTAATACATTCAGTGATTATAATTTTCATGAAGGATGTGTCCTTATCATGTTTTTAATTGCAATTTGAATTCTTTGCATTTAAAGGTTTTTGAATTAAATACAGCGTGTGGAGAGGACAGTTCAGTAATTGAGTTTTAAATTAATTTCTCAGCAAACCAGACCAGTAAATTAGATTTTCACCATAATGCATTCAAGATAGAGAACTGAATAAATGCCTAAAGTCTATATGCTGTACTGCTTATGAAGCTTATAGGCCTTGAAAATGTATAACATAAAAAATAGCCTGATCTGCATTTATGTAAAACTGAAAATGGAAGCATCTACACAGGGCAGACCATTTGTCTAGTAACCTATGTGATTAATACAAGCTTTAGCATTTAATAAAAAGAACTCCTCACTTGTTGATAAACTTTTCCACAGTTTTGACGTGTTCCAGATCAGTTGGATTAAATGCTGCTGAGAGATAAGAAATCACCAGTATGCTAGATACCCTTTGATCTCAAACCCTAAGGATATCGCCCTTTATAAGTGCCATTTCATTGTTGCACTACCAAGGAACTCCTGAATGGAAATGATCAAAAACACCGGCAGCTGACAGGCAGACTCCAAACTACACACCACTACCTTTTCAATAACCTCCCCCGAAAGAGGGTTTGATATTGGTTGGCAGTTTGCATAGCCATGCCTACCTGCTTGCCTTCCCAACTAGAGAACTGAATTCAGAATGCCACAACAAAAATGACAGTCTGGCATACTACAAGGCCAAGTTGTTAAAACTAAATAAACATATCTATGTGGAAGCTAAATCGCTATAAGAAAAGGTGGGCCAAAGCAGTGAGGGCAGTTTTGCAATGCTCATTTGAGTCATTAATGAAGGATTCTTCCACACAAGACATTCTGACCAACAATGCAATTCACCGCTGAAAAAATCAAGGATCAGGCCACTCAAATAAAATGTTGTCAGTGAGAAAAGAGCTCAAGCTCCCCACATTCTCATTTAGCCTGGCAGGCAGGGTAGCACAGCCAGTCCATGTAGCAACAAAGGTGAGTGAGTCCTTTTACTAAGACTATAGCAAACAAAAAGCCATTTACCTTCTAAAATTTAGTTTTATTCATAGCAGTATTTCTTTCATGTTGTATGCTTTGTATACCAAGCACCCTACTTTCTTCTATCTGCTTAGTGTTTTGACAAATTTTTGCCAGGCTCTTTAGAGCGTTTAGTCTGAATTAATATATGTAACCCCCCCCCCAATTTGTCTGTGGAAGAAGTGCTTTTACTAACAAGGTATTAACGTAGTGGATCAGGACAGCTCTAGTAGATGGGCAGATGATGCCATAAATGACATCAGATGTCATAACATACAGTGGTAGATTGTTGAGCCCACATTCCTATTTCATTTCTTTGGAGCGGTTCTCATATTAGAACACAGAGAGAAATTGCTTGCCAAAACACGATCAGTTCTTCCATTATTGGTGCTTGCTTTACGGCATGTTTCCTGAATGTGCCTCTGACACTGATTAATAACTGATTAAAATCTGAAGAGGGAAGCAGTGTTATTTAACCCACAATACTTCTCAGAGGTTTTTAATCTCATTTTTAATTTGACACTCTGTATTAACACTAGCTACTAGTATAGCAATGTATTATGGAACTGGAGGAACAATGGAGTTTTGTAGTTTGTTGAGGTGTCGTGAAAATATAAAACACATACTTTCAGTGTTTGTTTTCTATGCATCTCATGGGCAATTATGCTCACTATTCAGAAATCAGAAAATAGGCAGGCTAAAATTTTAGCCATTAAATGTCAGTTTGTGTGGGTTTCCAGACAAAGGATAAACATGTAGGAGAAGCACATGCTCCCTACCGAAGTCATTCCAGCAAAATTGTCATCCTTTTCACCCCATGTAGAACTTTCCTCTTATAACGTAGTTGGGGGTTCCTTTTGTACTACCCTAGTAGAATTATTCTTAGTTATCTTAGCCCTTTACAGTGTTTCTTTTGCAAATTTTGTTTGTTGTAATACTGTTCTTTCAACTTTTGTTCTGCTACACAAAGTTGTTTGAATATCTATTTGCATGTTTTGTAACAGCTTTCCTACATTTGAATACAGTCCTGCTCCACATTTAGTAAGCCTATCTACTTAACAGAAATGCAATAACTCAGCCATGGGGTCTACAATTGTGTTTGTCAGTTCACTGCCTTTTGTTTCCACTGATTTCCACCTTGACTGTTACATTTTCTTCTTGCTGGTTGGCTGGTCCATGTTATTTCTGCTGAGATGATAGCCATTTCCCAATTTGTTTCCATGAAGAGGGGGTTGTTGAGCCAGCAGGCAGTGATGATGTCATCTGCATGGGAATTTTTTTTCCCTCTGTAAGGCTTTTATATCCCCTACACATACCTAAAGCATACCCACCTCAAGGAACCCTGCACCCGTTATCGACAGCACCTCTCCCTCCACCAGGGATTCTACCATGTGAGTTAGTCCAAATATACACCCCTCAAACAGAAGTGAGCTGACTCAGCCATGTCATTCCTCTCCTTCTGTGTGTCAGCTCCAGTGGGTATCCACTCTGCTAATCAAGCTTAGGTTGTAGTCAGGGCTTTATATCTCTGTGCGAGCAGAGCTGGAATTTTCTCTTTTAATTGCTACTCCTGGACTTATCTAGACATTGATGTATTTTATGGAATAGTTTACTGTTGAATACTTGGTGAATGTGCTAGCTGGTAAATACAAACAAGCTGCAGAACATTTGGACACTTTTTTAATATAGATTAGGTTTTAAAGGGTTTGTGTCTGTGGCTGGCAGTGTGACATCCATAGTGGGAAGAGTTTGATAAGGAGAAGAGGGAAAACTGAAGTGGTGCTTTCCAGTGACTGTAGGTCAGCGGGCCCCATGGAGACATTGTGAAAATATATATTTATTTATCTATTTATTGGAAAGTGCAACAGAGCAGTGCCCTTTTTCAGCAGAGGCCTGGGAGAACATATCCATTATACAGACATCATGGAATCATATGCATTATTTCAGCATTTATAGTCAGCTTTATTCGTGAGCAACACTTCCATTATTTTGACATCCTTGACATCAGTTAAATCACTTACAAACATTTTTGAGTAAAAATAACAGTTACACAGGTTGTGTATGAATATTTTTAAATACAGGGAGTTCTATGCAGTGCAATATCATATGTATGCATAGATTGTCAGGTTTTATGTAAGAATATTTCTTATTATACAGACTTACTCAAAATCTATGACACAGAAAGATGAAATAAAGAGCTGGGGCAGCCCAAAGGAAGGAAGGAGGAAAGGAGGAGAAAGGAAGGTAAAGAAGATGAGATGACAGAGGAAGGCAGAGTTGTGGTAATAGAACATTATGTTTTGTGCAGCAGAGACTTATGGAATTAATTCATGTGGTTATTTTAAAGTATATTAACTAGAGAAATAAATGTATCCAAAGGGGACGCAATCAGATACGATCCATGCCTTAATATAAAACAGTAAAGAAATCTAAATTCAGACATGCAGTGATATTGCAGGTTAGTGCATCTAGCTACACCCCAACAAACCATATTTTTGTAATGGTGTGTAACCTAATTATAAAATCAAAGATGCATCACATATGCTAGAAGTTTTATGCCAGATGTGTTTAACAAAGTACACAATATGAAAACAAGTGCACATTACTTTGACCAGTTACCTTCTTAGTTGGCTCACTTTTATCCGTTTTATTTCATCTATATGTTTGAAAGTGGGGAAATTTGCTGCCCTTGACTTGGGTAAAATGCTGCCCCCCCCCCCCAAATAAATAATTTGTGTGTTTCATGATTATTCTACAGCTACTACTGGGTATGCTTAGCTGCACCTGTACAAGCCAAGGTATATAGGAAAGAATTCCTGTACATGATGCAGTATACATTACACTAGTAACATCTACTAGTTATATAATTTATTATTGAGAATCTCACTGCAAAACAGAACTTTTCTAAAACCATTACAATGTATATACATTTACTGAAAAAGACTACTTGGATAGAAATCTCAGCTAACAGAAGGCTTAATGATCAAAGAAGGAGAAAGCTTTAGGCAGTCTTAGATGTGTGTCATTCTACAACAAGAGGAAAATGGTTTCACTGTTCACATTACAGCTTTCAGTTTACTAATGACAGGTGTGTTAAGGGGAATAGGAGATGAACCTGCATGGGGAAAATAGCACAATTCAATTTTAGAAGAGTTAGAGCAGCCCTCAGAAGGTGATTTATATGACACATACCCTAAGGGAATTTAAAAATAGCTGCAAATAACTATGGGCATTGACTAGTGTTGACCTTCCCTGTCATGAACTGAAATGACAGCCACAGGTATTCAATGGAACTTGCTCTCCCATAGCATAAAAAGAGGAAACCTAATATAAGCAGGCTGAATAATAAAATCAAAAAGATATTTCACTTAAAAATAAATTCAACTCTCAATACCAATAACACTCTTGCTAAATTTAATAAGGAACTCTGGAATCTGATCAAATCAACCAAAGCCAGATATGATGTAAATATAGCCACCCAGGTAAATGATAACTACAAAGACATCTTTAACTATGTTAGAAATCTCAGAAATAATGACAAACAGTGCATAGTGACAACAATAAAGAATATCACATACTTGGACCTAGAGGACATAGCCAATCTACTACTTAATAAATTTAGTTCAAACTTCACCCCCTCTCCCCTGCTATATTCCCAGATCACATACCTGCATCTATACCCCCTCAACTCTCCAAGAAACAAGTCCTCAAGGTACTGGCCAAGGGCAATACCACTATGCCTATGAGTTGGTTAATATACTGGGCTGCTTACTGGTCAGTCTGAAACATGACTTGTCAGGCCCCCTACAAAAATTATTTAATATCAGCCTCCAAACAGACTTTATGCCACATGGATGGAGAACAGCAGCAGTCATCTCCTGCACAAGGGTGGGGCATCAACAGGTCCAGGTAGTTGTAGACCCCTAAGCCAGACCAGCCTCATCTGTAAAGCTATGGAAAGGAGCATTATAAAATTAATAAATAAGGACATAGGTAATCTACAAACTCTTGACCCAAACCAGCTTGGATTTGTTAAGGTCAGCTCCTGCCTACTTTACCTGGTTGACTTAATTGAGAAGGTTGCAGAAGTAATGGAGGTCAGATCAGTACACACTGTATATATAGACCTCACAAAAGCATTCAACGCCATCCCACATTCAGGTATCATAGATAAACATTCCCAGCTAAATATAAATCCCTGTGTGACTCATTTGATAGTAAATTGGCTGACAAATTGAAATCAGAAAATTAGAGTGGGTGTTTCTACCTCCTCCAACAGACCTGTTACTAGAGGTGTACCCAAGGGTTCAGTCCTTGGCCCTCTTTCATATTTATGTCTTAGAGGTCAAAGCAAATGTTAATGGTTTATGGCTGATTAAGTCTGCAGATGGCTGTAAACTTGGTGGCATCACAAGCTCCGCAAAGGTCACAAAAATCCTCCAAGAGGCCCTCTCTCAAACAAATACCTGGTGTGAACACCATTAAGTAGAATTAAATGCCAAGAAATGTATAATCATATTCTTTGGCAAGCATGATGCCCCTGTAACTATCACTTTGACAGCACTATCACATTGAAAACACTCTTGAGAGTTGATCCCACAGCAGAGATCTGGGAACCTATGTCAGCAATGAATTCCTTTATCACTGCCCATCTTATATCTAAAGGTATGACATCCAGATCTAGCTGTGTAATCATTCTACTGTACTTGGCTTTAATCAGGCAGATAATGGAATATAATGCCCCATTCTGTATGTGCCTGTCCAAATGTGTCACAAATGGAGCAATCAAAACTCTTTCTCAGTGTAAAAAAAAAAAGGGCCTAAATAACAAAAACTGTGCAGACTATCTCAAAGACTTGTCCTTCTTCAGAATACATCCATTATCAAATAAGCATAAGACTGAATCACAAAAGATTGATCACAAATAAGATTGAAACACAAAAACACAAAATATGTTCTATGCAGGGGGCTGCACCCCTGCGTGTAGTTCTTCACTGGTGTTGAACGTGTTTCTGTAATATAAACAAAAGATAGCTTGACAGAAAAACTGTTTACAAGAAGTATACAGAGAAGACTTTGAAGCATACAAGATACAGACCCAAGGTATCATGACTTCATGCTGGGATAGTCAAGCCAGATAATAAACTTAATAGATTTTTTAACTGTTAAGTCTCTAAGGAGTAGTGATGTGACCTAAAGAGAGTGTAGCTTATCGTACAACATTATTCCAGTGGAAGACTTGGCAATGAAGCTGGTTGACAGGATGGGAGTCATCACACCAGTGGTAAGGAGATTAACACACTGACCATGTAGCAGGATTCAGGGTGTGGGAGAAAATAGAGGGCATTTCATTTTAGGATGCAGTTATTGGTGGAAGACTTCAATGTTTGTACTAGGCAAATCCTTCTTGCATCTTTATTGGGAATTCTTTAAAGGAAGTAGTGTGCTTGCCTCTTTGCAGACTATACTAAGGTATTTTCAGGGATAAATGGCAGAGCATAGGGAAAATATGTTGAAGCACAGGAGAAAGAATATGAGCTGAGATCATTATGCGCAATCTAGCAAACAGAATAGTGTCTCTGGGTAAAATATATTCTGTAAGACAGAGAGAAAAAAGAGCTGAGCTGTTAGACAGGAAAACAGACATGGGGAATTTTGTATATGGTACACTGTTTTTGGTGTGGTAACTGCAATTGTGCCATCACATTTACACTGTCAATATGAAATGTCAGTAAATGTGTTCAAAACTACCATATTCCCATTTTAAATGATCACAGGAACAACAGCTTTGGCTGGGACAGTAATTAGTGATTCAGCCTGTGAATACAGGTGAAGTTTTGTTAAGAAAAGAAGAAAGAACTGTGAAATAATTTTTAAAATTATACAGGTTCATAGGTTCATAAGTAAGTACTAGGCTAGCTGCCCTTGCTGGCCATTTTAAGCCTAGCCAGTTTCCTTTTCTGTGCTCGAAATAACCAACCTCATTTGGTTATAGACTGGCCTTACCCATCTCATGGCTAATAATTATATATTACCCTTAATGAGAATAACTGGGATCATACCATAGATACTTTGAGTGGACCCATGTGTGGGACAGAGCACTTAGGAGCTGCCTCTGTCCATTACTAGTACAGTGGCAGTCCTGGGGTAAATTGTCTGTTTCCCATCCATAGATCTAAGTTGAGCTTGAAAATGGACAGGTTTGAACTTTATTTATGTGGATGGGGAGTGTGTTCCACAGCAGTGGTATCCTCTACAAAATATACCCGTCTCTCCAAACCATTCTGTTGATGCTGCAGAAGAGGGTAAGATACCTATACTGAGTATTTCTGATGTCAGTTGACTTGTAATGTGCAGGAAATCCATCAGTAGTGGGTCAGAGGATGCCTTGTATGCCAGACACAGGTCACCTCTTAGCAGTCTGTAGGATACTGAGTATAGTAAAAACAGAAATTATACCCCGAACTGTGAAACCATAAAGCCACGAACTGAAGACTTTTAGCAGACAGTCATTTGACAGTGGGATGAAGTTGTTCAAAACGAAAACTGAGTATTAATTTCGTTAATGTGCTTTATTTTTTTACTGGTTGTCCGTTGGTGTTAATAAATGACTGTCTGCTAAAAGTCTTCAGTTTGTGGCTTTATGGTTTCACTGTTCGGGGTATAATTTCTGTTTTTACTGGTGTTATGGGTTTTTTACCCTTTTGCCTTTATTGGATACTGAGTATAGTGACAGGGCTTTGAGTTGGTTCATGTAGCACATGTTGTTTAGACCTTGTATCCTTTTAGTAAAGTATCTGAGGATGTTCCAGTTGTTGCATGTGTCTGGACAGATACATGTCAAAGAAGGCATTTTATTCAATGACTAATGATGGCCGTGTAAAGGGGGGCAATGACATCCATAGATCTAGACGCAATCCCTTTGTTTATAAGCTGTCCACTATAGAAGGACTTTCTTACAACAACAGACAAATGCTGGTCAAAAGTTAGGTCACTGTCCACATACGTTCCCAAATCCTGAACAACTGGGTCAGCTCTTAGGCGTGTATTATCAATGTAGTAGTTTCCTGGGGGAAATTACTTTCCAAAGGATACAATAATGCATTTTTGGCATTTAGTTTCAGACCATGATTTTGACACCAGTTATTCACTTGAGACAAACCTTCCTGCAGGATGGCCTTTACTTCAGAAAAGTAGATACCAAATATGAAAGGTCCCAGCACAGAGCTCTGAGTGTCTCCACTGATGACTGGTCTCTTTGTGCAGGTAACTCCCCTTATGTTGATTATCTACATCCTACCTGTGAGTCAGTTGACAAACCAATGGGTGACGTTGGGGGTTATTCTCAATTTATTTAGCTTTTCTACTATGCCTGAGTGGGGAATTGTCAAAAGCTTTGGCCAGGTTGAGGTATTTGGTGTGTGTCACTTTGCCTTTCCCTTTCTCCATTGCTTTGGTGAACTTTTCAAAAAATTGACCAGGATGAGTAAGTATGACCTGCCCTTGATGAATCCAAATTGAGACGGGTCTAGTGTTTGGAGGTTACCTATGCCTGAATTAATTAATTCTATGATAAGTCTTTCCATGGCTTTGCAGAAGAGCTAGTCAGACTTATGAGACTGTAATTGTCTGGGTCTGTGGAAGGTCCTTGCGTATGCAGGGGAATGACTGTAGCAGTTCTCCATTTGATTGGTAAGAACAGTGTTGTTAGGGTTGTGGCTATATTGTGCTTCATGCTATCTACGATATACCCAGGGATATTGTCAGGGCCCATTGATGCAGTATTTTTAGCTTTTGATAGCACTTTTAGGAATTGGTCTTCTGTGACAGCTGGAGGTGAGCCAGTTTCAGGTATATATTGAGGGACAGACAGAGGAGAGCGAGAGGGCTAAAGTTAGAGCTAAATTTATTGGCCAGTAGGCATACCTCTCAACCTCTTAGAGTAAGAAATCTGGACAAAGCCACAAATAATGTGGTGACAAAGGCCCAAAATAGGGGCAATTTTTAAAGATTGCTCTTATAAACTTAAAAAGTTGATAGACTAACAGGTTTTGCATTAGCATGAATTTTTCTGAAGGATATGAAGTCTGATATGAAGTCTGAAACCCAAATGTCTGCAATTATTTTCTAACTTCAGTTCTCAATGATTTGCCAGAAAACCACAATTTTATCAGAAATAGGCCTAAAATACAAGGTATGCCAGTAGGTTAGCTATATCTTCAGCCTTAGTGCAGGCAACATTTTTCACAATCAGCTCACCGCATTGCTACATTGTGCTTTTGAAATTGCGAGCATAACTAAAAAATGCCTTGTGATTGTCTTTAGCTTGGGTGGCTATTTTAGCCTCAAACTTGGCTTTGGTTGGTTTTATTAAACTCCTGAGTTTGTTTATTTCAGTGACAAGGGCTCAGACATTCTTGGAATTACTCTTATTTTGATCAACATTCTTTTCCTTTTATTATAAGGCTTGTTGATATTATTGTTCCAGCATTTGTGTTTGCTTCTGGGGTTTGCCCAGCTGCATCTATACAGCTGTTTACATGCTGGTATAATGTGGTGGTCATACCTCTCAACTGTACAGATTTTTGCAGAATGTCCATATTTTTGCCTCATATATTTGGTACATTTTTCATAACATTGTGGTTTTCTGGCAAATTAGTGCAAATCATTAAAGACTGAAGTTAGAAAATAATGAGAGACATTTGAGTTTCAGACTTCATACCCTTCAGAAAATTCACACTAATGCAAAACCTGTCATTCTATCAACTTTTTAAGTTTGTAAGAGCAATATTTAAAAATTGGCCCTACTTTTGGGCTTTTGCCCCACGTTTGGTTATGGCTTTGTCCAGATTTCCTGCTGTCGGAGGTTGAGAGGTATGGTGGTGGTTGTACACTTCTGCATATTCAGTGGAGTTAGCAGGGTTTAGTGGGAATTTGTAGCTTGCAGTGTGTCACTTAGGTGTAGGTAGTTTGCCTTAAAGAAATTTCTAAAGGTACCTTGGGTGGAAGGGATTTCTGGTTTCAATTTGATGTTAGATGCTGATATGGAACTGCTTTTAAATCTTACTCAGAAATTGAAAATAAAAAAACTTACTAGGATGCCATTGTCAATGCAGACATACCATAGACAACCACAAAAATTAAGGCTGATGCTTGTTTACTTCGCACTCTTAAAAGTGAGATATTGTATTATTATATAAACAATTTACTGTATGCTTCAGTGTCCCTTCTTTCTTGTTGTTCAGATAGTTTTTACTCCCTGGCTCTGTACTGAAACAGATTATGTTATGATCATCCAACCAATAATGATAAAATTGTTTATCTTCTTAGCTGATATAAACAATAAGAACGTTTCTGGTTTTACTCATGATGTCATATCAGCTCTTGAACATAAAACAGTGTTGTAGTACATGGAGTGCCAAAATCATGAAAAAGATAAACTTGTTAAGTGCTTCTGTAGAGCAAACCCTGACTGTAACAACGCAATTTGTTACACACCACCTAAGCGCTGTTACAGTTCAGTCTTACAGAAGGGATGTTACTTCAGTCTTAACTGTCCCTGATGTACTCCATTCATATTTTGTCTCTCTCCACTGATGTTTACAGAAATTAGTCTGTAAGTAATTTAGTTAACAAAGTGTGACATCCCTGCACTGGCCCAGTAATCAAGGAGCCTCAATCATCACCACTAGCACCAGTGAGGGATATGCACATTGAGAGGATGACAAGTACATACACAGTAAAGTACAATTTCCCTTAAGAGTACACAGAGATCACAGTCAGTCTGGGGCTGGTTTCTCCCTCTTTCTCCAGATCCCCAGTAAGATTCCCCACTGGCACAGCTATAGGGTTAAGATCTCAGCCGAGTGGTCAAGCCAAAACCTTCAGCACCCTCTCTGTCCAACCAATGCTTCATGTCCCTGCCCAAGTAGCTGACACGCATACTTTGAGATTTGATTTATATACAAACACACACACACTCCTGGGAAAGGCTGTCACAGGTTTAGTAGCTATGCCCCCTTCTGCCCAGACTAAAAGATAGTTCACTGTAATAAACCAGCTCTTTATCAGCTACTATAAGGCCCATACAAAAGGTATCCAATCATTCTGTGTAATGTTATTATTATCAAAATGGTAAGTGTGACCAAGACTTGCAAGGCTATTTAACAGTAGGCCTCTACATTGTCACCAAATACATATGCAGGTACTCTAATAGCTTAAATATTTCTAAACAAACCAGTCAAAATTAAAAGGTTTAAATATATTTAATAATAAATAATAAAAGAACAAGAAAATACTCTAACTCAACACAGTGACTAAAGAGTTCAGAATCACAGGAAATATTTTAAAACAACATTGCAGGGCACTCTCAAATGCATACAGAAAACATCTAAACTAATCTTTACTATATTCCTGTCTATTTTATTTGATTTATTTGTTTTATTGATTTTGATTATAATGAAAACAATCACATAGACATATATGAGACATTTTGCCTTATAGGTTTACAAATTGATAACATGAATTTATAACATTTAAATATCAATATAAGATTAACATGTACATAGACATCCAGTATTTATACATCTACATACACTGTAATCTTCATTTTGTAGCTTATTCTCATGAATGACAAGGAAAGTCAATTACCTTTATGCAATATGATCATTTTTCCTAACATATTTTGTAGGTTAACCCATAAATGATGTTCATATGTCTTTCTAGATGTTCTAGAGGTTATTGTTCTTATCTGTAAATGGCTGACTTCTTTTAATAAATTAGTAAACTCAGAGAATGTAGGAGGATATCTTGAGATCCAATTTTTCGCTATGATCTTTCTAGCCACTGCCAAAATAGTCCATAGAAATGAGTATTTAGTTTTCCTTATACATTGTGGAACAGGTATATTAAATATGATTAAAGACTTATTCAGTTATGAAATTATCTGAAAAAAGTGCTTGTAAAAAGTCATTTACATTATTCCAAAAGATATTTAAGGTTGGACAGTCAAAGGACATATGTGCCCAGTTAATGTCTACACTAGAGTTGCATCTATTACATATATTCTGTTTTTTATTGATTTTGTCCATTATTTGTGGTGTATAAAAGGATTCATGAATATCCATGTGTATATCTTCTATTTCAGAGAAAAGGATGTTTCCCCAGCTAATTGTAACATATTAACCTTATCTTGCTAACTTGGGGTATTATTAGTAATTAAACTATAATAGTTCCAATAGGTATGTGTGCAAGCAATGTTTCTTCTCTCAAAAGTCTATAATTAAAGGAGAGACTGCCTGAATATGTATGCTGGTGTAATAATGTTGATTGAAGAAATTGTAATAATAACTTGGTGTCATGTTTGCTAGCTGGTAAAGCTAATTTCAGTTTATTATCAAGATATAGAATGAGTGTTTGTATATCTAACCAATAAAAATGCAGCTTATGTTGAAAATCTAAAAATAAAATAGAAAAAAAGTGTAACAACACTTTTTTTTTTTTTATTTCCGTGGCTTTTTTCGCAATAACTTCTTCTTTTCACATTCACAACATACATGCATCTACCACAACAGCATTATAACCAATTATTCAATTAATTAAAAATAAATATAACATATTCAAATAAAAAAAACTTTTGAACTGAACTTTTTAAAACCAAGACATATCCTATAAAAATATGTAGACCAATAAATCATTCGTTTTATCTATTTTCTTCTTTTCTTACATTGAGGCCTCCTTTCTTTTGTACTTTTTCAAATCATTTAAAATTGAAAAAAAATGAAAATAAAAATTCGTGCAAGATAGAGAATGATGCAAAAGAGTTTTTTTTGATCACCTTTTTTTTTATGCTGTAAATGTTTTTTATTATGTAGGAAAGAGTGTAGGGAAGAGAGGACTAAAAATCAAAACATTGAAAATAGATAAACGAATGATTTATTGTGTCTACATATTTTAAAATTGAATATGTTATATTTAATTAATTGAATAATTGGTTCCAATGCTGTTGTGAATGTAATTAAGAAAGGAATGAATAATGTCATGTATTTTATTCTGAAGAAGAAGTCGACAAAAAAAGAAAAGGGTTGTTACTACTATTTTGTTGTGGTATTTTTGACAGAAAGAAGTCATACTGCGCTGCATTTTATTGCTTTTTGTTTTTATTGGTTGGATTTTTGGTTTTGTGTTTTCAAGTTCTAATTCACCATGGCAGATGCAGCGGGAGATTCATTATTGAACATGAGCATTTATCATACTCCGTCTGATGATCCTGTCAACTTGGGCGCCTTACTTGTGAGTGCTCTGACGGAAATCTTACAGCTGCATTTTGCCGTTTTGCTGTTTTTATTGGTTGGATTTTTGGTTTTGTGTTTTCAAGTTTGTATATCTAACCATGAAGGATTATCTAGTCTATATTCCTGTATAATATGATCGACTGAACTAGTCTTATATTCAGAGGTTAGCCGGAACCAGTATTTGAGTTCATTGTTTTTAAGTAAAATAATTTTATTAATATCTGAGGTAACAAAAGTCTCTTGTGTGTGTGCTATAGGAAATAAAATACGTAATCTTTATATTTAATATGTTTATATATAAAATTTCTAAAGTTAATTATGATAGTATGTATGTAAGTGGCGATGTGATTAGGATTAGTATGTGTGATGAAATATTCTTTTAAGATCCATATAAAAGGTGTATTTATAATCTCTAATTGATATGTTGATGGTCTCGTTATAAGCTCCATGGCTGATACTTCCCATGAAGATTTCCATTTAGCTAAATAGGTTATATGTAAGAGCTGTGAAATTGATCTGATTATAGCGAAAATCGAATAAAGATTTAGATCTGGAAATGCTATTCCACCATTCTTCCAGCTGTTAGTATGTTGATTAATTGTAATTCTTGTTTTTTTTGTGACCAAAGGAATCTTAATATTAAAGTGTTTAGTTTATTTATAAACATTTTGGAGGGTAAAATTTGAATGGATTGTCTTATGTATAAGATTTTAAGTAGAATTATCATTTTTATAATGGTTAGTCTTTCTTCAGTAGTAAATATTATTGTTCCATTTTGAAAATAGTTCTTGAATATTTTGTAAACATTTGTTATAGTTTAATTGTATTATTGATTTTATATCTTTGGCAAGAATAATTCCAAGATACGTAATTTGATCTGTATTAGCAACATGATATGCATTATTTCCCATCATCCTTTTTTTATTTTTTTATTAGAATATATGGGTAAAATTTTTGTTTTATTGTCATTAAATGATAGGCCGGACATCATTTGAAAAGTTTTAATCGATTCATATAATGACATGAATGAAGACATTTCCTTTTGTGGTGATAAGAATATCATCTGCAAACAGTTGAATTATGGCTATAATGTCTTTATCCATTTCCAAGCCCTCTATATTTTTATTGTTTCTTATTTCATTTGCCCAGGGTTCCATGATCAAAGTAAACAGTATTGGGGAGAGAGAACATCCTTGTTTGGTGCCTTGTGTGATAGGTATTTTATTGGAGATATATAACCCTGTTTTGATATATGCATACGTTTCTTAATATAAATATTTTAGAAGATTAATAAAATTATGTGAAAAGTGTAAGCACGCCAAAAGAATAAATAGATAATTCCAGTTAATAGACTCAAAGGCCGCATTAATATCAAGACTAATTAAAGATAGGTTCCTTTTCTTCATTTGTGAGAAGTCAATAATAGCTAGGGTTCGTTTTATATTATCAAATGTACTTCTGTTAGTTATAAATCCTGTCTGGTCTTCATCAGTTAAGTGGGGTAAGAATTTCTTTAATCTTTCTGAGAATATATTCATAAACATCTTATCGATATTCAGTAAAGATATTGGTCTGTATGAGGAACAGTATTTTGGGTCTTTGTTTGATTTTAAAATAGGGGATATAAATGTATATTTCCAGGATGGGGGTGTAATATTATCATTTTGAGCTGTATTATATACTTTATGTAGTAAGGAAAAAGCCATTCTGGGCATTGTCTTATATATTTCAGGAATAATTCCATAATTTCCAGGTGCTTTATTAAGTCTAAGCTTACTTACTTGACTTTGTATATCTGATAAAGTAATTTGTTTATCAATAACATATGTTTGTTGTTTATTTAGTTTATTATATGTCGTCTTGTTAATATAATCACTTATGTTATCTTGTGTTTGAATTTGTTGTGTGGATTGATTGATTTCATGAAAGTGACATCTAAACTCTTCTAATATAACTTGTATACTATATACTTATTTTTTTCTTTCTTGTAGAAAGTATTTCTTTAATATAGTTATATTTATTTAATCTTTTGGTCTTATTCTTAAGGTTTGATAGATGTTTAGGATTTACGGAATAAGCAGGAAACTTATATTTTTCTAGGGTTATCTTCGTTTTATGATGTAGGATAGATCTATATTCTTCATTTAGTTTGTAAATCTCATCTCTTATATTTTTAGAAGACAGATTGTCTTTATTTTTTGTGTATAACGACTCCAGTTTATCTTGCATTATTCTCATGTCTTTATCTCATACTTTATTATGAAACCATTTGTTAATTTGTCCATATAAATATGCTTTTAAAGCATCCCAAATAAATATATCTTGTGTGTCTGATGTTTCATTTATATTTATGAAGTTTTGTGTCACTTCTGTTATGAATAACTGAAAATCTTTAAGTTGTGTGAGATATGCTGGTATTCTTTTAATTTGGACACTATAGGTATTATTAATATTAAGTTCAGATATAATAGTATTGTGGTCAGAGATTGGGCATTATATAATTTTGCTATTGGTCAGGTTATTCATTATCTGTGTAGAAAGAAATAGTCTATCAATTTGGTTACATTCTTGAAGCTCAGTACATAACATACAGTTCAAGACACACTTTTGCACCAGTAGTTTAATATCCACATAACATATAGTTATCTTACATTTGTAAGACAAGCCTATGGATCATATTATTAATCACAAATGACATATGATTATTTACAAAATTCCAGATAGCTGGGCTGGCAGTGTCATATTTCTATATAAACCATATTAATATTTTCAAGTGACATATAATTATTTACAAAATCCCAGCTAGCTGGGCTGGCAGCATTTCGGTTTGTCACACTTCACACCCCCCATGAAAACTCAAACTAGTTTTTCATGTAATCCTTGAGAAGCATTGCTTGAGAGGCTTGAGCCTATCTGGGAATATTTTACCCCATTGGTAAGCATAGCATAGCTTGGCTGGCAGCATTTTGGTTTGTCACCCCCCCCCATGAGAACTCAAGCTAATTTTTCAAGTAACCCTTGAGAAACGTTGCTTAAGAGGGTTGAGCCTATCTGGGAATACCTTACCCCATTCCATGCCTTGGGATTCCAGCTGCCTTAGCATTGCTGACATCAGTACCACACCGCGCTGTCCCATCATATGCCTGCAATCCTAGGCTCCACAATAGTAATCTGGGATTTTCCTGGCTGGCTCCCTGTAGCCATAGATTCCCTTCAGACTCCTCCTGCCTCCTATTGCCAATACTTAGCACAAGGGCCTCCCTATCATGGTAAGGTTTCATCATGTTAACATCATACAAGTTGTGCCCCTGCCTAGCAGTTATACCATGTAGTTAACATCACTGACCTTCCTTACAACCTTGTAGGGTCCCTCCCAAGCTGCCTGCAGCTTGTGTCTGACAGGAATGAGAACCATTACCTGCTGCCCTACAGCATACTCTCTAACTCAAGCATTCCTGTTATACCAGACCTTTTTCTGCTGTTGGGCTTCTGCCAAGCTCTCCTGGGCCAAGCCCATGAGTTCCCTGAACCTTGTCCTGAGGTGTAGGACATATGCCACAACAGACTCCTTGTGAGATTCACATTCATCTTCCCATTCATCTTGAATCAAATCTAGAGCTCTTCTCACCGTATGCCCATACAACTCAAAGGGTGAAAAAACTGTGGATTCCTGCAGCACCTCTCTGTAAGCAAACAAATATTTGTCCCAGTCACTTTTAAACTGGTCTGCAAATGCTCATAACATGGACTTGAGTGTAGAGTTTAACCTTTCAACAAGGCCATTAGTCTGGGGATGGTAGGGATGGTCTTTAGGTGCTTCACCCCACAGTACTTCTACAGACAAGCCAGCAGGTCTGACATGAAATTGGCACCTCTGTCAGTCAATATTTCTTTTAGGAAGCCTACCCTGCATAAAATCTCTAACAAAGCATTTGCCACCTTTTTTGTCTCAGTGGAAGACAGAGGCACTGCCTCAGGGTATCTGGTAGCATAATCTACTACCACTAGGATATACTTTCTCCCTGTGGAACTTGAGGTACTCAGAGGCCCCACAATATCCATAGCTACCCTCTGAAATGACTCCTCAATCACAGGCAAAAGAATCAAAGGAGCTTTCAGCTTGGTTCCTGCATTGCTTACCTTTTAGCACTGTTCACAGGTCCTGCAGTACCCTGTTACATCTTTGGAAATCCCAGGCCAATAGACATTCTGCATAATACATCTCTTCATACATTTTATGCCCATATGACCTGCAAAGGGAATATCATGGGCTATGGCTAGAAGCACCAGATGGTAGGCTCTGGGCACTACCAACTGCTATATTCTCTCACCCTCTAGCCCCCTCTTGGGGGTCCACTCTCTATACAGTAACCCCTTGTCCAAGTATATAGATTCCCCTTTCCCTTGGGAATCAGGTGTTTCACAAACTACCTCCCTCAAGTCTTGTAATGTAGGGTCTGAAAGCTGAGCCTGTCTCAACTCTCCCTTTGTAATCCTTCCCAGCTCCCCTTCCACAGGAAATCTGGCATCCTCTGACAGAGGTGCCTCACTGTCAGCCTGGGTACTACTACTCACCTTTGCTCTTGCAGTCACTCTGTCCAAGGGAGCATCAGTACCCACAAGCAGATGTGGCTCACCTTCAGTCTCACTGCTACAGGGTAGTTCCCTTTCTGAAGTAACCATCTCATCAGTCCTGGCTGCAAGTATGTAGTCTGTCTGGTTTTCCCCAGGCTACCAGACCAACATGCTTATCTCCAAGCCTGACTGCATCTAATTGCATGCACACATGGTACTGAATTATCAAAATCATTCCCTATCAGGACATCTGCAGGGATATCCTCAAACACACCTACTTGCTGACTTCCTTTTACACCCTCCCAGTCAAAGTGAACCCTAGCCAAAGGTATTTGGAATGGGGTCCCTCCTAATGCTCTAACTGGAGTAGACTGCCAAAGCAAGTAGTGCTCCTCTGTAACCATCGCAGGCCTCACAATGGTTAGGTCAGAGGCTGTGTATCTCTTAGCCATGGCCTCTTTCCCATCCACTAAGATAGGATATAACCTCTTGTGGTAGTTTGGTACCCTTGTTGTCTCAAGACAACTTACCGTTGGCATTTTGTCATTCCCACTTGCTGGCTCTCCCAACTTTTGTTCCCCACCTTGCCTCCATGGACATCTATATGCTACATGGCCCCACTGTTTGCATTTAAAACATTTAACCCTAGGTCCTGGATGTGTACCTGGACTAGTGGCTACCCCTGCTATTGGCATTCTCTGTTGGGGCAGTTTGGGATGCCCACCATTGGTTCCATTAGACCCATGAGCAGTACTGGTTGTACCTTTCCTGTGCAGTGATGCCATGCTTGATAGATATAGGTCTCCCTTCTTTCCCAAATCATCTGCAGTATAGCATTGTGTATTAGCTAACCAGATTCTTATGTCCTCAAGCAAAGTGCTAAGAGCTTGTTTCCTCACCAAAAGGTCTGCCACCCCTTCAAAAGTGGTGACCTGACATCCACTCACCCACCTATGAAAATAAGTGTTCAGCAACATATTCACACACACTTTAATCTGCCTTGTGTCTATGCTCACAAAACTTTTTTCTATAAGCTTCAGGTGTTAACTTAAAACATTATAGCAAACAGTTTTTACAACGTTATAATTTAAACAATTAGCATCAGATAATTTGGAAAGAAGAATTATAGCTTTATCATGGAGTAAAGGGGTCAGGAACTATACCCAGAGCCCTTGGTCAACATGATACTGTTTACATACATACGAATGAAACTATAAGAATTATCCCCCTCTGTAAATTGTAGAAGAAATTTACTGACCTTTGTTGCTTCTGGGGTGCAGTTACTCCCTTCCCCATTACCTCAATGACTCTGGCAAAGAGTCAGCATCTTCTTTTCATGTTTCCTCTGCCTCTCATTCTCCTCAGCCTGCAGATGTCGCAGTTTCTCATTTTCCATTTTCCTTAGCCTTTAGATGTTGCAGTTTCTCATTTTCCTCAGCCTCCAGATGTCTCAGTCTCTCTGCTCCTTCTATTTCAAAATGCTTGGCCTCCAGCTCAGGTCTCTTTAACTCCAGATGGGTTTTTAAGTCCTCTGTGGAAAGGTTGAGCTGTCCATTTTCTGAGAGTTTTACATCTCCATGGCCAGTCTGATTGTCCTCCTGGTTGCGATTCTCTGATGCAGCTGTGATTAAAGCTGCAATCATGTCGGCTTTAGTCAGGTTGGCATGCACCAGTCCTTTAGCCTGGGACATCTCAGCCAACTGGCTCATTGTCAGCTTGGCATACTACTCTACTGACATGCTTGCCTGCTCTCCCTGACTAACTAAAAAATAAAATAAAACAATTGTGATATGAACTCTGAATGTTCACTGCATGGCTGATTTAGATTACAAACACCTTCAGTGATCACTGTACACAGCTACAGGAATTCAATATCCACACCACTACAAGCCAATTAATATGTGATATGGCTATCCCACCACTGCCAAACAATTAATATGTGATGCCACTGCACTGGCCCAGTAATCAGGGAGCCTCAATCCTCACCACTAGCATCAGTGAGGGATGTGCACACTGGGAGGATGACACGTACACACATGATACAATTTCCATTAAGAGCACACAGAGATCACAGTTACTCTGGGGATGGTTTCTCCCTCTTTCTGCAGATCCCCAATAAGGATCCCCACTGGCACAACCATATGGTTAAGATCTCAGCCGAGCAGTCAAGCCAAAACCTCCAGCACCCTCTCTGTCCAACCAGTGCTCGTGTCCCTGCCCGTGTAGCTGACACACACACTTTGAGATCTGATTTATATACAAACACACACACACTCCTGGGAAAGGCTGGTACAGGTTTACTAGCTATGTCCCCTTCTGCCCAGACTAAAAGGTAGTTATCACTGCCACCAACCTACTCTTTATCAGCTACTATAAGGCTCTTACAAAGGATGTCCAATCCTACAGTATAATGTTACTATTATCCAAATGGTAAGTGTGACCAACACTTGCAAGGCTATTTAAGAGTAGCCTGTACAGTGTCACCAAATACATATGCAAGTACTTTAGCTTAAATATCTCTAAACAAACCACCCACAATTAAAAGGTTTAAATATATTTAATAATAAGTAATAAAAGAACAAGACAATACTCAATAACTCAGTACAGTGACTACAGAGTCCAGAATCGCAGGAAGTGTTTTAAAACAACATTGCAGGACAGTCTGAAATGAATACAGAAAACATCTAAACTAATCTTTACTATATTCTTATCTATCTCTAAAAGAAATACTATACCTAAATCTTACTTACAGAGCAAGGCAAATACAAATGAGAAGTGCTGAATGGATGTTTTCAGATCCAAGACAAGATACAAAATGTCATATCTCTGAGAGAGTTCCCAAATTAATATCAACACATTACTGCTGGGTGACATCATTGTTTGTCACCTGCCTCCAGTTCCCAGGCTAAACAGATACCAACAGAATTTAACATTTCTCTGTGAAAAATACTTATCTCTCAGAAGTTTGCCTAGAACTGGAAGTCATAAAACAAGTAACACCTTTACATTTGAAACCTAGTAATTATTTCTGTTTCCAGACAATAGGAAAACCTCTAGCTTTAGACATTGTATTTGCTTGCTGCACTGAAACTAACTTTTTTATAGCATATCATAAAACACGAAGTTTTGCAGGTTAACTCTGTATGTTCCAACTTCTGCTGTTGATATAGTTTATATATATTTCTGTTCTTTATCAGTAGGGAATGCTGTGGTTACATTCTTGAAGCTCACTACATAACATACAGTTCAATACACACTTCTGCACCAGTAGTTTAATATCCATATAACATATAGTTCTCTTACATTTGTAAGACAAGCATATAAATCACACTAACACTCTCAAATGACACATGATTATTTACAAAATTCCAGATAGCTGGGCTGGCAGCATTTTGGTTTGTCACACAAAGAATAAATTTAAAAACTGTCCCTGAATTTTTCCTCTTGTAATATTTACTTGCTATATCTGAGACAACACTCACTGAATGCTTTATTACTGTAAATGCTGGCAAAACAATTAGTGCTTTTTTAATTTTGTAACTGATAGTACATGAAATACATAAAACTCCATGCACTACAAAAGGTTATGCTCGGTTTTCCATGATCATAACCGGTTATTCTGTGTTCTCGACATGGATGCCAAAATTCACCTCTCGAGCTTTGCTCTCAAGGTGAATGTCTTGGCATCTATATCTTGAACCCATAATAATGTGGTTGTGATTGGAGACCTAATCATAACCCTGTATGTTAGGTTCAGAAAATGGATTATAATTCTTTATATGGCGACCATACCTCTCAACCTGCAGATGCTGAAAATAGGTACAAAGGCGGTTGAAAAGTACGTTCATCCAGCCAAAAATCTGGGCATCTAATTAGTATAAAATTTGAAAACCAAATAGCACATAACTCTTCCTGCATCTAGTAGGAATATAGGATACCTCTCAGAAATGCATTTAAAAGCAGAGTGACCAAAATGATGGAAAAATATAAGCACATTATCAAAGAGAGAGTATACAATCTGTAGACTTCAATGAACTGCATTGTAAAATTTTCCCTCACAAGATCATTTATTTTTGAAAAAGGATGATATAAGATGTGCATTTTCTTTAAAATATTAGTACCACTAGTATGTTGGTCATGCACTGTGGCTTTCTGTTTACTATAGCCAGTTTCAAAAATCATGTAATAACAGGAATTCATAAAACTGTGTGAAGGGGTAAGTGAAGCCTGAAATTAGAGACATACTGCTGCACAGGATGTGCCTATTTTTGGAGGTAAGTGTCGCCTGAAGATAGGAATGTTCCTCCAAAATATGGAGAGTTGAGACGTTTGATGGTGCCATGAAGATGGCAATGTGGTAGGACAGGAAAAGTATTGATGTGCTAGGAGTGCAAACAATGATATCACCTATAATAGGATGACTATATGGTGTCAGTCCTGTCTAGGCCAGTGAAAAGGCCAATCTTTGGATAGATGCATCGAGAAATAAAGACTTCTTCTCAAAAGGGTTACACTGCAAAGACCAGTCTGATGAGAACTTCAAAAAAGGGCCTACATCAAATATGCTGTCAGAATAAACTAAGGAAACTAACATATAATACTAAAGGAGACTAGGACAAGGCAGTACAATGATACAGTGACTAGTGATGCTCCAATCTAGGGTCTGAGTTCTGAACCCATTCTCTATTAAATGCTTATGTGGTGTTTGCCTGTACTCTCTATGCCTGCATCTTTTTTTTTTTATTGAGGTATTCCAATTTGTCACACTTCCCAAAGACATTCTGGTTTGCTACGTTTAAAAACTTTTGGAATAAATAAGCTATAAGTTGGAAGTATCTATATTAAAAACAGGAGTACTCAATGCCTTTCATTCTTTATTTTACTGTATTTATTTATTTATTAACAAAATGACTTATTTTACTTTGTTAACTGGATAAACAGTGGAAAAATAGCTGAAACTATTCATAACTGGCTTTAGGCACTAGCGAACCAGCGAACCCTGCGGATGCTGGGGGCCCCCTATTCCTAGGGGACCCCAACCACAGCAAGTAATCTTATCTTGATATTTTATGACATGTTTGTCAAACCAACAAAAGCTAATACAACAATCCTGTATAATTAATAAACCAAGTGAGTAATAATAATTTATTTATATCTCTCTTAAAATTAAAAGATATCTCTAGTTATAATAAGTGTTTTATCAAGTAACAGGCTTTACAATTCCATTAAATATTTTACCACTGACATAGTGCCCCTGTCTTAGTTAAGCCTTGCTGATCAGGGTCTACTTCGGTAGCCCAAATTTACACTTACCTGAACTGCAGATTACTGAGACCACAACACCGCAATTGTAATAAACTGAACTTTCACATTACCAAAGTTGTTTTACAGGGAAAGAAGAAACTTGGCCAACATTTAATAAAATAACACACCAAAGTATGTCAAACCCACCCAGGAGGGGGACTACACCCCCACACCCCCAATGTGGAGGGATGAACCCTCCACAATCCCCCTAATTAAATATACCAACTCCAGAATCACACCACAGTGGGGAAAAGGGCAAAGTTCCCCATGCTGGCTAAGTGTGTCCATTCCCTGTGGGAAAAAAAAAAATTGGTGATGTTCAGGTTCGGTTTGCTGAAAGTTCGGTGTTGTCACCTCTGGAATCAGCAATTCGGGTAAGTGTAATTTTAATCTACTGAAGTAGACCCTTTGGTTGACATTCTTGAATAAAGCTAACAAAATAGCCAGTTTTAGGTACATGCAATACCTGCGGCTGAAGGGGTCCGCTTAATCATTCTTGACTGTGTGGAAACCCCACAAAAGCTGCTGATGGTTGTGAAAAAATGAGGAACAAATATATTAATTTCATGATTACACTGTATAAGCTGAGCAGGACTGTGATATGGCCATATTAGGATAAAGCTGATAATGAATATGGGCAAGGTAAGCACTAAAGGGATCAACAGCCCAGAGTGACTGATCTCAGTGTGGGATGGTTTTCTCTCTCAGGGAGTTTTATAAACACTGGCAGAACACCATATACTATACATCTCAACTTCTTTGCTGATGAAATCTGGGCAATGCCAAAAATAATACCAGAATAAAGGCTCAAAATCAGGAAAATGTGTTAAATATTAATGGCAATTCACTTAAAAGTTAGTAGAATAACACATTTTGCATCAACATGCATTTTTGGACAATGAGAAGTATAAAAATCTGATGTCTGGATTTATTGACTGTCTGTAATCCTGAATGATTTACCAACAAATCAAACTTACAAAGGACAAAGCTGAATTATTAGGCAAAATCAGTGCATGTTTCTGAAATCAGGGACAGTGACAAGTATGCATTACTCCTCAATGAGGTAAATAAGAATGACTTATCCCTGCTGCTGTGTGACAGTACTGTCTTTCGGCTTTTCCTGGTTAGGGGTCGCCACAGCGGAACTCCGGTCCACTAATGATTGGCAGTAGAGTTTTACGTGCTGGCTTGCCGGGCCTAACGCACAACCTTCAACAAAGGAACACCCATTCACGCATGTTGACACACAGAAGACGCTCTAACTGAGAATCGAACGGGCAACGTCTAACTGTGAGGCGATTGCATAATGGATTGCTATTTACTGAAATAAAAAATAACTAGTATTGCTGTGTTTTATGCTTGTGTGTATAAGTAAAAAAATATCACAGATTTTTATCTGAGCACCCGCCCAATAATGTCAGGATGCATACATTATTCTTTTGGGTATCAATAAAAAAAAGCCACTAAAAAGTAATTACATTTCAAAACTAAGGCATAAAATATATTGCAGAACATTCAGACACTTAGATCTTCTAGGAGTCTAGTGGCCCCCACTCCCAGACTGTATAAATGGATAAAGCGAAGCTCCCTTAATCATCCTTGACAGTGTGGGGGCCCTACAAAAGCTGTTGTTGTTTGGGGGAAAAATGAGAAGAAAAAAGTAGGAATTTTCTGATTACAGTCTTTAGCCTGATTAGGGCTGTGATATAACCCTGTTAGGATAAAGCTAATAATGGTCTGTGCTCTAGCTGTGCTCATTATAAAAACATCCCTACTGAGATGTGTGTGTCTGTGTGTACAGAAAGCTGTTGCAGGTTATGGGGGGCTGGGGATTGTGTTGTTATTGTTCCTTTAATTTTCATCACAGTTAAACCTTTAGAGGTATGTACAGGTGGTCATTATAGTTTGTGTTTGGGCTGAGGACAATTTGGTCATTGCTTCTTTTACTTTTCTCACAGATCTCAGAGGCGTACACAGAAGGTTAGTACAGCTTGTGTAGGACCACTGTACTGCCTAGGAGCAACACAGTAGAATTCATTACTGTAATCATTATTTTTTCACTTTTCTCACAATCGCACATCAGGCATGTATATAGTTGGATGCCTTTGGGGCTTAGGGGTGAGGAGTGAGGAGGCATAGTATGTATATGTACATCAGCAGTCACTTATAATATGTGACTGCAGCAATTTGAACCTCTGCTTTCATCCCACTCTAACACCAGAGGTATGCGTAGGCAGTGAGTCTTTTTTTTTTTTTTTTGCAAGGTTAGACAGGCAGGCAGTATTCCCAGATAGGAGCTATGTATCCTCACAGTAATTGTCTTGTTAGTTTATTGTGAGCTACTATTTTGTCAGCTTTAGATATTAAGCATTGGACAGAATTTAGGTCTTGCATGAAAGGAAAAAAAAGACAAATTCTTTTCTTACTCATGACTTTTGTTTATGCCACCATTGGATTAAAAAGTTGGGAAAAAGCTGTAAAATGCATCCCAGAACATCTATAACCTCTATGGTTTCAGAAGACACCAGCTTAAGATATTACTTTACTGTTTTTACTGGTTTTATTTTTTGGGGTTAGGGGTTGGTATAATGGTTAAGGTGTTTGCCTCACAGACACAGGGTGCAGGGTTTGATTTTCACATTTGGAAGGGAAATTGGCTAGGCTTAAAAGGGCCCACAAGGGCAGCCAGCCTAGTACTTACCTATGAACCTGTGTTGTCTTGGTCAAGAAAGGTGTGCTGCAACGATGCCAGAAAAACTAAAGCCGAACAGCAGCACTTAATTTAAGCCATCATTGGATGAAAAGTCAGTATAAAAAGAAAACAAAAAAAACAAACTTTAAAATGCACACCAGACCATATAGAAAGTTATGGCTTCTTGAGAAAGCTAAAGAGTAAGGCCAAATATGAGAAAAAAGTAATGTGCATGGTACGGGGAGCCCAAGACAGGAGGAAACAGAGGTAGCACTGGAGGGTGTGTGTGTGTGTGTGTGTGTGTGTGTGTGTGTGTGTGTGTGTGTGTGTCTATGTGTGTATGTGTGTTTTTGAAACAGTAAGCAGTGCCTAGGGCGCCATTTTGCCTAAGCCCAGTCCTGTACACAGAAGAATTGTAATGTATAAGTGTTGCAACTTAATGCCAGTAACTGTGAATGTCCTTTTGTGATATGGGCCAACATAGTTTGGTACATATGGCTGCTGTATTATAAGAACATTGTAGCTGCAGGTCAGTCAGTGTGTACTACTCATAAACGTTTGCAACATGAAATAAGAGGCTGCTTAGGAGGAGTGGCCATGACAGGGTGATCCTTAAACTGAAAGTGTCTAGGGGGGCCCCTGACTTGACATTTGCCAGGGGCCCCCAAAATGCTAACACTGGCCCTGAAACTATTCAAAGAGAAGAAAAAACTTCTATAGCACCAGAAGTCAGGACAAATGAAAGCTACAGTGCATATAAAATGAAATAAGACAGCTAGCATAAAAAGTAATACAAAAATACCTTACTAAAATGATACAATACCTAAACACCATGTCATACATGGACCAACTCAAGGCCCTGTCACTGCACTTGGTATCCTACAGATTGCTAGAAGGTGACCTATGTCTAGCATACAAGGCATTCTCTGAACCAATACTGATAAGATTTACTGCACATGAGCAAGTCAAATGGCATAAGAAATACTCAGCTTAGGGATCTAAACCTCTTCTGCAACATCAATAGAACAGTTTGGAGGGACAGGTATATCTTGCAGAGGATACTGTTGCTATGGAACAGACTCACCGTCCAGAGAAAACAAAGTTCATCTCTGTCGATATTCAAGTGCAAATTAGATCTATGGATAGGAAGCAGAAAATTTACTCCAGGACTACTCCCTGTACTACTAATAGACAGAGGTAGATCCTAAGTACTTTATCCCATACATGGGTCCCCTGAAATTATATATGGTATGATGCCAGTTATTCTCATTAGGGGTAATATATAATTATAGACCATAGGATGGGTAAGGCCAATCAATAACCAAATAGGTTAGGTGATTTTGAGCACAAAAAGGGAAACTGGCTAGACTTAATATGGCTCGTGAGGGCAACTAGCCTAGTACTTACCTATGAAATATCAAAAAATTGAGCTGGGTGATCAGAAAATGCAAAGGTGGAGCTATCCAAAGAAAAGCAGCTTGGAGCAGACAGTATAAATGCAGGTGTTTTTGACAACACACATTCCTCTAAGGAGCCATCACAAGGATTGGTAAGATCACAGATGCTGATAAAAATAGTATTAATGGTAGAAGGAGACAGACCATACAGGAGAATGCTGCTGCTGCATGTTGGAGACTATCTAAATGCACCATAATGGTTGTCATTCAATATAAAAAAGTGTACAGTTAAAAAAAAATAGTACGCTGCTGGTCACATGTAGCTGTTGACTCCCCATCCCACAACAGGAAGTAGATGTAAGAGGCATTATCTATGCATGAGTACAGACTAGAGAGCACTCTGATCTACTTGTTTAGCAATTCAATGTGCACTACCTTTTGTACTGGGGTTCACCCTAACATCAAAGGCCTGCTCCAATAACACCTATATTACAGTCTATGATAATACCAGCAATATTATGACCATTATAGGCAGGGAAGGGGCAGGCATGCCCATCCAAGGTGGAAGGGCACTCGTTGATACACTGCATAAGGGGAGGCATGGTCCAAAGAGGGGAGTTGGCCTCAGATGTAATCAATAAGTCTGGTGGGCAGGGAAAAGGAGTAGGTAGGTCATAAGATAAATTCCCTCTTCCCCTGCTGAATGAAAACACAGATGAGCAGTGCCTCCAGGACACACTCAGGATCAATGACTGGCCCCAGCAAAAAAAAAAAAAAAAAAGTATTTGGGGGTTGGAGATTATCTAATAGACTAGCATGGAATTTGAACATTTTGGGTCTTGGGCAGTAAATATGAGCTCAGAGATTATAATCATTATATGCCTGCTAGAAAAAAAAAAAAAATTTCCCATAAATAATACTATACCATGCTTGGCCACTTGGGGGGGGGGGTGGAGAGTCTGCCCACACAGCATCACAAAGAATGCAGTATTATCACAAGGAAACATGCCTTGAGAGACCTGTAGAGTATGCCAACATACTATGGTGACACAAGTAGTGTTGGTGTATGTACACAATCAGTAAGTAGCACTACTAACTATAAAAGCTTATCAGAGTCATATGAGTGCCTGCAAAGAATTAAAGAATGGAAATTGTATTGTATAGCATGTGCAGTCCACCAAACAAACCAAGGACAAATATCAACTACAGATCAAAAGCAGAACATATATATTGTCCAACAGAAGTGTTCACCCCCCCCAGGTGGCAGTGTGGTCAGAGTGCAGTATAGAAAAGTACCCAGTACATAGAAAAATATCATAGAGTTTGCAAGACTCATCAAATAGCACACACCTGACCCTATACAGAACGGCCTCCTCACAACAAATTGACTAGTGCATTACACAACAGACTGTACTACATCAATACTGGAAAATGAGTCCAACATTCACCTATGAGCCACTGCACTGCAGAATAGAACATGAAGGAACCCCCATGTGCCTCAGTCATATTAACAGTGCTCTTTTAGCATTTGTTTAATTTCTCCTCTTTTGTGTCACTGAGATCCCTACCAAACCTACGCACACACGCACACACACACACACACACACACACACACACACACACACACACACACACACACACACACACACACACACACTCTCTCTCTCTCTCTCTCTCTCGGCCATGTGGTGATGTTTTTGTTTTGTCCTGGGCTGTGGGTGTGCAAGCTGTTCTCTATTTCTAAATTCTGTGCATCACTATTCGTCATGTCAGCCATCCTAATTGTTCCATGAGATACCATATAAGTACAATAAGCTGGCTTCTTCTAGATCATCTACTACTGGTTCAGCATAGATTAATAGGTTATTATTAAGCAAGCAGTTCATTAGACCATTAGGAGCCTGGGAACTGCAAATTCCACTATCTGTGTCCTGTATAGTGGCCTGAGTATTTACAGCCCAGAGGTGAATTTGCAGTTCCTCACCCACTTATTAAGACTGGTTTGAAATCAAAAGAAGGAACTTCTTCATTTGATGTTGAGTGGGAGATTGTTCCATAAGTAGGGGATCCTTTAGGACAAACATCTATCATGCCAACAAGTTCTGTTTATATTCCTATATAGGTTTATATTCTTAGAGCAGATATTGGTAGAATTTCTAGTGTATTGTAAGTGTAAGACGTTAAGCTGGACTGGGTTTTTCCCAGGCTAGTAGTCCAAACAAAGGAAAAACCATGAGAGCCTATAAGACAAAGCTCTTAGTCTTTATAACTTAAGATCATACTTGACACTTCCTTGTTTGGGAAGTGTTGTGGTCTTTCTGGTTGATGATGTGTTGCTGGTTCATGTCAAATGGGTCTTGTAGTGTTTTGTAGGCCTGATTATGAATGAGTATTGGGGGACATTGACTTCCTTGGGTTTGAAGGATATACTTTTAGGAAATGGTTGTCTACGTAGAATGATTTCCTAACAGTAGCTGATATATAGGATCAAATGAGAGTGTGTTGTCCAATAATGTGTCTATGCCCCTAATAATGGGATCATCTTTGAGGGGGTCTCTTTTATGTGGTAGGTAGAAGGGTATTCTTGTTTCCTAAAGAATACTTTACTATATTTTGTAATGATGAGCTTGAGCCTATGTTCATGATACCAGGTATTAATGTGGTTCAATCTGTCTTGCAAGATAAGTGCATCAGTTGGAGAGTTAATGGCTGTCAAAGGAAAAAATATACTTTAAAAATGATCAAAACACGGTAGGTTCAGGTTAAGGCACTTTAATCTTGCAGCAAGGAGACAAAAACATGCTAATACAGAGTTTGTCTAACTAGAATCAGGAAATGCAGGCATTTTTATACACTTTCTAATAAGACATTGCCTACCAAGCTGACGTAGTGAATCACAAGTTTTGTCATCATCATTTTGTAGTAATTATTTTTACAATAGTTTGCTGGTACTATCAATTTTTGTGAGAAACTTCCTAAGAAAAACAACGTGGCCTTGGCTACCACCGGTTAGATATATGCAATGTTACCATTCAAGGTACTATGGCTAATTCGAGTACAAAGCAAGTATAGATTGCAGTTCATTTCTCTAACAGTCCTTTGTCTATGTTATCTCTAACTTCTGCAGCTATGTATGTTCTCATACTTCGAACAGAGATGATTGTTTAAAATCATTACATTTACAGAATATAGCATTGTTCATTCATTTTCTTCCTGACCTAGCAGATAATCACCTGCTTCTCAAGTGCATTTCTAAAAGGCATAAAGATGAATATTGCTGTGCTAGCAATTACTAGGTCAGAGGGCATCTTGCAAGTTTCAGAAAGCACACTGCAGTTTCAAAAAGCATCTTTTCAGTCTCATATGAAACTCAACTGTATATAAAACAGTGCATATAAAATAGAATGAAAAACGTGTTAACTTATTTAGTTTCTAATTAGCATTAAGCATACACACATTAATACATATTTTTCTGACATTTCCCCCCTGTTAATACTTTTTAATTCTATTTTCAAAAAATAAACAGTTTGCTTCTTCTCCTAACCTCTTCCATTCAGGATTTGCAGTTAAGAAAGTCATTCAGTTTAAACTTATGAAAGTGTTTCATATTCTAACAATTCTTCAATTTCAGTACTTTCATACAAAGTCTCAGAAACTGATATATCTATAAATTCTTTGATTAACTTTTTCATGCAGGGAATACCACAATAAATACATGCTCCTAATTGGAGTAATCCCACACAAATGGCAATCAGGATGTTCATTAGGATGGAACCCCACCCCCCCAAACAAATTCTGGAAAAAGTCCATCAGAGGGTTTGGGCCTGGTTTGGTCATAGCCGACACTTGCTATATCACCTCAAGGTGGTCGTTTATCTCATGTTGATGATCTGGTATATACACACAGCACTCTTCTTTGATTAAAGCGCACGTACCACCTCTCGCTGCTAGGGTGAAGTCAAGAGCCATTCGGTTCTGGAGCACTACAGTTCTCATAGCATTCAGCTCATCAGTTATCAATTCAAGAGCAGAAAAAGTTGCATTACTCATTACTTCGAGAAGTTTAGACAGTTTTCGCAGCTCCCAAATTGATTTCACTGTGCCATATGCAGGTAATATGCCTGCCCACGATATGACAACATCACTCAAGTCCATGTGCGTCAGTTTGGTACCCACAGTATGATGGTCTTTCCAGCCCGCCTCGATCTGTCCCACTGGATTTTCAGGCTTCCAGACAGCTTTCTTGGCCACATCTCGGGTATTTTGAATATTTCCCTGAGACAAAACTGCAGTGTGTCGTATGGCCGGGACCAGGTACCCCAAAAAACAACTGCCGGACCAATTCTCAGGTAACCATTTATATGCTTTCTTACCACACACAAAATAACAATCCTCTACCTTAGTAGTTACTTTGTTATGAAATGGCTGCCCTGCATGAAACATTTTCCTATCTATTACAGATAGTTGTTTAAAAAGTACAGGATTATGTTGCACTTGATCTACAGTCTTATGCATGGACTCAAGAAATGAGTCATAATTTGAATTACAAACTGTAACCATTTTGTTTGCTTTGGTATAACATTTGTAATGTACAGTCACATTGCACCTGCTCCAACCCACTTGAATTGTGTCATTCTTATAAAAACATACAATTCCCTTTTGTGTCACAGGCAAATACAGTGCTACCTTATCATATTCTTTAATAGCTACGGTGTCATAAACCAAATTTTCCCAGGTCTCATTGACCCCTAGGGGGACTGCAGTCATTAATAACCCCCCCGTATGCTGTTGGTATGGCTGTGCAAATCCAGCAGTTCGAAACATTAAAAGTCTCAGCATACACACATGTAATTGCCTGATAAGTGTTAAAGTTTGGGTGCCAGTCTATGGTCGGCTCAACACGTTTAATCAGTTCAACTTTTGTGGCTGGGAAAAGGAAAGGCCACAACAAAAAGATCAATGTTATCAGTATAGCTATCAGAATAATTATGCAAGTTTTCTGAGGTTGTTCTGCATCTCTGTTTGCTCTATACCTGGTCATTTTGTTCTCGTTGTACAACAGTAACAAGGTTTTTGTCCAGTTCAAAGTTCTTAACCAGTTTACAGTGTGTCAAATGAATCCAGGACGCTCGCTCCGCGATCCTGACTGCAGTGGGTGTCGACAGTAGTACCTAGTACGGCCCTTCCCACTTCAGAGAACTCCAGTTCTTTCTCTTCACCACCTTCACCCAGACCCATGTGCCTGGGGCTACTGCTGCTTCCAATGGTCTTGTTTGCTCTTTATCTGAAACAGAATTTAACTGCAAAAGTTTGTTATTCAAAAATCGCCTCATATACCCTGCAAGTGAACTGTCAGCCTCCTGCTCTGCAGGCATGAGAGGTTTCCATTGAGGTGTATAATATGCCCTCCTAAACAGAACTTCAAAAGGAGTTAACCCTTTTGCATTTGGAACAGTTCTCATGCTCAACAGTGCCAGAGGTAAACAGTGCACTCAGTTCTTTTGTGTCTCACTAATCAATTTTCTAAGCTTGTTTTTCAAAACCCAATTATGCCTCTCTACTAATACTGCAGATTGGGGGTGGTATGCACAATGATTTTTCAGAGAAATCCCAAAATAACAGCTAAGTTGTATAGTTTGATTTACAAAGTGTGTGCCATTGTCAATATAAATTTTTTCCGGTATGCCAAATCTAGGAATAATTTCTTTAATGAGGACTTTTGCAACAGTAGCTGCATCCGGATTTTTAGTTGGAAAAGCTTCCACCCATTTGGAAAACATATCTATAATGACAAGGCAGTACTTCTTATTTTCGCATTTGTTCAGCTCTATAAAATCCATACAAATAGTATGGAATGGATACGGTGGTATAGGAAAACTCCCTTGCTTAGGTTTCAATGCCCCTTGTGCATGATGCTTGTTACAAACATGGCATGCTGCACAAAAATTTTTTGTGTAGTTTGTAAATCCATACGTCGTAAACACTCAATTCACTAACTGTACCATCCCCCCTGTTGAGACATGGCACTGCCCATGGCTCAACAAAGCTGCATATCTAAACAAGTTAGATGGTAAAATCGTTTTCTTTTCTTTGGAGATGTACAATCCTTTCTCAAGGATTGCTCCTCGTTTTATCCACTTCTGTTTTTCTACATTTGTAGTAAGTGTCTGCATTGTTTTTAACATTTCTAAGTCTAAAATCTCAGAAGGTTGTAATTCCTCATTCAAAAGAAAAACTTCTGAAGCTGAAGCTGCTTGTTTTGCAGCTGTATCAGCCCTCGCATTACCTTTTGAAATCCTATCCTGTTGCTTGGTATGAGCTACACATTTGCAAATAGCTACTTTCTGAGGTAACTGAATAGAGTCTAACAAGTCTAAAATGAATTGCGCATGGTTAATTGGTTTACCAGTAGATGTTATCATTCCTCTGTTTTTCCACTGCTGCGCAAAAACATGTACAGTAGAAAAAGCATACTGACTGTCAGTAAAAATGTTCACTTTTTTACCTTTTGCCAAGGTACATGCCCTTGTCAAAGCAATCAATTCTGCTGCTTGTGCAGACAGGTTGTGTGGTAAAGACTTTGCTTCTAAAATCTCGGTATCAGAAACTACTGCATACCCCACTAGATTCTGTCCTGTAGGACCCCTCCTGCACGAGCCGTCCACATAGTATGTCACCTCGGCATCATCCAAGGGAACATCTGTAAGGTCTTTTCTAGGTAGTGTCTTTTGCTCAATCTCCTGCAGGCAGCAGTGTGATTTACCATCTGCAGGGGTTGGAAGCAAGGTTGACGGATTCAAAGTCGTACATCGTTCAATTGTCATATGAGGTTGGCTCAACAGTATAGTCATACAGGAAAGATGTCTAGCAGGAGAAAGATATGCTACTTTTTCTTGCAGTAAAATAATCGCGACTGCATGAGGCACTCAATGTGAGAGAGAATGGAACAATACTACTGAGGCTGAAGCCTGCACTGCCATTGCAGCTGCGACTACTGCTTGTACACAGTGGGGCAAGGATCGCGCCACTGGGTCTAGCTGTGATGAATAGTAAGCTATGGGGCATTGTTTGTCCCCATGCTGTTGTGTTAACACTGTCATATAACCTTGCTTACAGTCTACAGTTTAGAAAAATCGCTTATGATAGCTTCTTCCTTAGTTTTAGGATTACCAAACTATCAGTTGTTTCAGTTTGCAGAAAGCTGATTCTGCTTCTGGTGTCCACTGTAATAAATCTTGTGCTGCCATCGGCTTTTTGAATATCAAGTTAGTCAGTGGAGCAGATTCCAAGGCATAGTTTGGAATCCAACTCCGACAAAAGTTAGTAGTACCCAGGAAGGACATCATTTCCTTCTTGGCAGTTGGTTTAGCTGCTTGTAATATTGCTGTTTTTGTGTCTTCATCTAATATTCTGCCTTCTTTGGATATTACATATCCCAGGTATTTGACCTGTTTTTTCCAAAGTTGCAGTTTGTTTTTGTTTACCTTGTGTCCTTGAGTGGCTAAAAATTGTTATAATGCTATGGTATCCTCTCTGCATTCTTGCTGGGTGGGGGCTGCCAGCAGAATGTCGTCTACATAAAGTAAAATCTGACTGCCTTTCGGTGGGATAAATACCGCCAAGTTACTTGCCATTTCTTGCGCGAATATTGTTGGACTTTCACAATATCCCTGTGGTAGTCTCGTATATGTATATTGTTTTACCTGAAATGTAAATGCAAACCAATATTGGCTGTCAGGGTGTATTGGTATTGAGAAAAATGCATTGCTAATATCTACCACAGAAAAATACTTCTGTTGAGGTTTCAAATCATTCAATAAAGTGTGTGGATCTGGCACCGTAGGTGCCCTGGATATAACTGCATCATTTACAGCTTGTAAATCTTGGACCATATGCCATTCTCCGTTTGCTTTCCTATCAGGAAATAAGGGTGTATTACATGGTGAATCAGGAGATTCTATCAAGACTCCTTCCTTAAGTAAGGCTGCTATTATAGGTTTAATTCCTATTTCTGCATCCTTTCTTAAGGGATACTGTCTCTTTTGAGGTCTAAATGCTGATTTTGGCATGATAGTAACTGGTCCTGCTGTACGAATAAGTCCTACATCTGATTTCCCTGTTGACCAGAGAGTCTCTGGTATGTCTCGTAAGGCTTTTTCCTCTTCGTCTAGTAAGAGTGCTACTCAGCTATCCTCACTTGCCTGTGAGTGCACAGCTGGGTGTGTCTGTGTTATCCAATTTAATTTCTGCTTTTGTACTCCTTGTTCAGAGAGATCTAACTCTGTCTGTTTTTCCCACCTTGTGACTTTTTCTTCTAGGTTTGCCCACTTTAAATTTCTATCTTTAGTTAAACTTACATGTGGTAATCGATTAGATTTGTAAAGTGCTAGGAATTCCTGGGGCAATGAACATCTTACTACACTGTTTCCTTCTGTGTCCCAGTACAAATTTCGTAATACTAACCTATTAGCATGGTTTCTAAACAGTTCTTGCTCATATTCTTTATCAGGTCCTGGTCTGTTACAGTAATATAGAGTGCAATGCAACCAATGCTGTTTATCAGTGTCAAGGGAGGGGGATTTACTGATGGCTACATTCATCAGTTCTTCGGTTACTTCCCCTGGACCATTCGTAACTAAGTCCCGGCTGTACCAATAAAATGTTTCACCCTCCGGTTGCACTATAAAAGTATCCATTTGTCGCTGTGCCTCCATACCCTGCATAGTTGGAACTACGGCTATGCCAAATATCTGCATGAGGTCTCTGCCCAAGAGATTCACTGGGCACTTTGTAGAAACAACAGTTTTGCTTTTCTGGGTCATCCCTGAAACTGGGTCAGTTATCGCTATGTTGTGGGAGAGTGGCTCCCGATACAGCTGTCCATTAACTGCTTTCACTAATATGTAGTCCAGTGATTCTGAATTTTCTGGTAGTTTGGAAGGATGTATCAGGGTCCGTGAAGCCCCTGAGTCACACAGGAATTTGACTTCCCTCCCCTCTACCAGAAGTGTAACTTCCGATTTTGTGTCTGCCAAGTAGAGCTCTAAGCTCAATAATGCTAAGTCCAAAATTTCATTTTCTTCATTATCTATGAATTCATGTACATCATCTATTTCTTCTGTCACATCCTCTACCCTTTTTATCACATTTGCATTTGTCTTTTCTTGTTTATTCCTATCCAGTGATTCTTGACTATCATATAGTCATTCCTCACCTTCCCTATCTTCCGTGGTTACCTTCTTATTTTGCTTGCAATCCCTTGCTAAATGTCCCTTTTTCCCGCATTTGAAACATTCACCCCTTTTCTTTCTTTCTTCAAAGTCTTCTGATCACTTATCAGATTGTTTGTTTCCCTGGGTATTTTTCTTACCCTTCTTCCCAGTTTGTACTACAAAGACTTCTGATCCATCTTCTACTGCAAATACTTGAGTTTTCTTTTACTTTTTGCTATTAAAATGCCTTTCGGCATGTCTTGCATATTCAAGTAATGACTGTAATCTACTTGCACGATGATCTACCATGTGCTTTGTAATAAAGCTGCTAATGGGCGCAATACTGCCTTTTAAAACTGCATTCTTTAGCTGTTGCTCATATGGGGAATCATGTGTTTGATCTTCAGGTACCTGCATTCCACAATGGTTATTAAAACATTCTAATAATCTGGCATAATATCTATCAACAGTTTCACCTTCTTGTTGTATGCATTGATTAATGCAAGTCCAATCAGCCCTAGGCTTCCATTTCTCAGAGATTTGGTCAGTCAGACCTTTCACTCTGTTGTCCAGTTCTGTGTTACTATGTGGGAGTGGTCTAAGCTCTGCGTCACAGGGATTCCAGTTGCCACTGATCATGTGCCAATCTGGGCCTACGATTTGTCTAACTACTTTCTCTACTTCTTCTCCATTCAAATGGTAACTTAACCTCATGCCTTGTAAGTCTTCTAAGAATTTTCTAAAATTTACTTTTGGATGGGGAATTCCCTCTGTGTCTTTCCGGACGTCTTCCGGTGTCCACGGTATATATACTAGAAGAGTTGGATCCTGTCCTGCCTGTCCTGCCTGCGGATTTGGTACTTCTATGAGTGGACATATCTCTTCTTCACTCATAGCTCGTGAATTTTTATTCATTTCATACAATTCAATATCCCCTCTCAAGTTGCGTGTTCGAGATCTGGTCTCGACAGGATCTCTGACAAACGGTTTTGATTTTGCAGGAACAGCTGGGTATAGCGGAGGTGGATCAGCTTGTCCACTGGCTTCATATTCTGGTAAGGGAAGCGGAGAGGGCGGAGGAGGGGCTGTTGCTATTACCAAGTTATTATCTTCTTTGTCTAAGAACATCACTTTTGAATTTTTAATCTTTTGTTCCCTGCGGTTTGCTTCCTCAAGCCACCTGTGTGCCTGAGGGACTCCTAATTGTCGTTGCTTTTTTAGCTGACCTTTTGCGTCTGTTTTAAGTTGTCTAACAAGTTTAATAAGTGAAGGTTTATCTGAATTACCATCAGATTTGTATTTATCAACCCATTTTGTATAATACTTAACATTATCGGCACGCTGTAATTGCATATATTTTGCGTCTTTGGTTAGGGGCGGGTCTCGGGAACTTTTTGTGCACTGATTTCCCATGTTTCCTTAGCTAAGTTAAAAATTGTTACGTAACCATTCTTATCACGTGGTACCACAATTTTACACCTTTTCACAGTTTATCTAGAATAACTGCCTACCTATTCTGTTTCCCTGATCTATGACAAGACAGCAATCTTTTTGTCCCTGATCTGCACATGCAAATCTCCCTGACAAAACAATACTGTAACAAGTCCCTGATCTAAAACAGAAAAAAGGTAAATTCCTCCTTACCTGACCCTCCGTGTGTTGATCCACCGGAACGTTGACTCGTCCTCCAATCCCAGATCAGAAACAGTGGCTGGCCTCTTTCGAATGACAATTCAGTCGGAGGTCTTTCAAAACAGAAGAGCCGATGTGGCCACTTCTCCGTACGGGTACATGCCACCAGGCCCAATTCTGACCTGGGCCTAGAGTGAGAGATACTTTCCGGTCTGAAGGACCAAAACTGTCAAAGGAAAAATATACTTTAAAAATGATCAAAAGGCGGTAGGTTCAGGGTAAGGCACTTTAATCTTGCAGCAAGGAGACAAAAACGTGCTAATACAGAGTTTATCTAACTAGAATCAGGAAATGCAGACATTTTTATACACTTTCTAATAAGACATTGCCTACCAAGCTGACGTAGTGAATCACAAGTTTTGTCATCATCATTTTGTAGTAATTATTTTTACAATATTCTGCTGGTACTATCAATTTTTGTGAGAAACTTCCTAAGAAAACAATGTGGCCTTGGCTACCACCGGTTAGATATATGCAATGTTACCATTCAAGGTACTATGGCTAATTCAAGCACAAAGCAAGTATAGATTGCAGTTAATTTCTCTAACAGTCCTTTGTCTATGTTATCTCTAACTTCCGCAGCTGTGTATGTTCTCATACTTCTAACAGAGATGATTGTTTAAAATCATTACATTTACATAATATAGCATTGTTCATTCATTTTCTTCCTGACCTAGCAGATAATCACCTGCTTCTCAAGTACATTTCCAAAAGGCATAAACATGAATATTGCTGTGCAAGCAATTATTAGGCCAGAGGGCATCTTGCAAGTTTCAGAAAGCACACTGCAGTTTCAAAAAACATCTTTTCAGTCTCATATGAAACTCAACTGTATATAAAACAGTGCATATAAAATAGAATGAAAAATGTGTTAACTTATTTAGTTTCTAATTAGCATTAAGCATACACACATTAATACATATTTTTCTGACAATGGCAATGCTGAATTTGCAGGCTTCAGCAAAGTTTGACTGCAGAGACCCTTGATGTACTTTTGGACATCAGAGAAGAATATGTTGAAGGGGAAAGGACTCATTACTAAGCTCTGTGGGTTACCAGTAGTGACAAGTCTTACATGGTAATGTGTGGAATTTCTATCAACAAGGCAATTTGTTCTCCAGTGGTTTAAAAATAAGTTAATATTAACTGGTATTTTTTAAGACAGCACCAAAGGCTTTATCTTGATCATACAGGGATAAAGCTCTGACTATGGCCAGTCAACCTGAGTTCGGTTATCAGCTTAGGCAACTAATGGAGTTGCAGGGAGGGATGGCATGACTGTCCTGCATCAGAGGGAATTCATCAGTTACACTTCCCCAGGGGTGGTGTGGTTCAATGAGGGGAGTTGTCCTCAAACATAAGCAGTGAGCATGGGAAGCAGGGCAGGGAAGTGGCAAGGCATATAAATCCCCATCCCCCAACGCCCTTAGGATCCATGACCAGTCCCAGGAATATTAAAGAAAGTCTGGAGTGGTAGGAGACAGGTTGGTAGACTTGGCTTGGAAGTGGGGGACTTGGGCCAGGCTGGTAATATGATGATCCAGATAGGTGGTTTGCATTGATTATTATTTAGTACTTCAGTTTCCCCCTCAAAGAAAGATAAAAAGAAATTACTTGCTGGAAAAGTAAGTGTTAAATACTAAAATTAAAATAAAAAAATACTAAAATGAAAATAAAAATAGACTCTCTTAGAGGAAACATCAACATTTTAATAACAATTACTTCACCCACTTAAAAAAAATCCATCCAATTTAGTAGAAGAAACCTAACCATTTTAAAGTTAAACCGTTCTACTTCAAGGGAGTGCAGACAACTGATGTCATTAGGTATGAGTTCAGTGGTAATAAGCTCCACAATTTTTTGCTGATAATTTTGTTTGTAATGTTTGTTTGTGATGGTCTCCAGTTTGAATGATAACTTACACCTCTCACTAGTGGATTCAGTACTGGGTAGCAGTAAAGGGTTGTCAGTGAACATGAAACAATTGCTACACTGCAATAGAGTTTCTAGTGCTTGTAGGCTGGTTATCAATGAATTAAGGGCAGATCATAGTCTCAAGGTAACAGAGATCCAGGATGTAGAGGCTAGAGTTAGGTGTGAAGGAAAATGTATTCTATACTGCTACATTAAGCAAGACAAGATGTATATTATGTTGCTCTATGATAAACAGGAAAACACACTGAAGAAAAATAGGTACACATTAGAATAGTGTAGGACCACAATGCAGGCATGGATGCCGCAGTTAGTATAGACTTAGGTCTGAAGAAGTTCCTTTTGGAATTAAAGCACTTACCAGGTTTATGTAATAAAGTTTATACTTTTGTGATTCGTTATTGCGTTGTCTTAGTTTTTATATGACCACTGTTTTTATTTGTGAGGTTTTTGGTTTAATTTTAACAGACTTAGATTACACAATACAGCACGTTTATGCATAATAGCATTATCTTTGCCCTTTGAATTGCATTCTACTTCAGAATAGCCCCTCAGATCAGTCCGCTTCTCCAGTTAATA
>NC_056748.1:384167692-384308921 GCF_019279795.1 Protopterus annectens
TGGTAACAAGTTGTTCCATAGCATTTGAGTTTATAAATTCTAGGAACCTTTGGGCTAGGGTGTTGGAGCTAGAGTAATGCTCCCAGTCTATGTTTGGGTAGTTGAAGTCGCCTAATATAATGGTGTTTGGAGAGACCTTCATATTTTCCAGTGTTCTCAGGAAGGCTGAGTGGGGTTCCTGGGTTTGGGAGGGTGGTCTGTAGCAGGCTATAAACTGGAAGGCAGTTTTACCCACTGTTAGTTGCACATGGATAGTCTCTGATGCTTCGTGCTTTGCCACCAACCTGGAGGTGTGGGTATCTTTGATGAATATCGATACTCCCCTCCTTTTGTGGTTCAGTCCAAGTTTTGGGGCCGAAAAGCATGGTATGAGGTATAACCTGGTAGTGCTGGGGTGCTCTCGGGAGCCCTGAACCAGGTTTCTGTTACTGCACAGATATCGATGTTCTCCATGCTAAGGAGAGTTTCGAGTGCATGCATCTTGAGGTTTAGACTTCTGGCGTTGAGTAGCATTACTCTTAGTTTCTTATCCCTTGTGATACCTATGGAGGTGGGTTTGTCTTTTGAGCCTTGCCTAAAAAAGGGGTAGCAAGAGCCTTTGCCAATATCCGAAAGCCCAGGGGTGACAGGTGCAAGCCGTCCATAGTGAAGCATCGTGGCTTGTCGAGCATATCATCCCAAGCTGACAGGCATTGGATCCCCTTTGAATGACACCAGTACTTAAGCCAATTTTTGAAATTGATCATCTTGTCTTCATATTGTGGCATCATTCTTGGTGAGGGTAAGATGCTACTCAAGGTCAGGGTCATACCATCCTGGGCTACATGCTCTGAGAGCTCCTTTGTGTCTCTTTTCATGTAGTCCAGGGAGGTACGTCTCAGGTCATTCACACCAGCATGGACAATGACTGAGTCATATTTGTACTTGCCTTGGAGTGACCTGAGTGCTTGTGTTATGTGGCGGATCCTAGCGCCTGACAGGCTGCTCACCGTGACCCTCTCCTTGTTCAGCCTGGTGAGCGGGACGTCAGTGTGCCTGACGATAGAGTCACCTATTACAAGTGTATCAGGTGTGTTGTTTAGTCTTAAGGGCTGTGACTGTTCGGCACACTGGCTTTGTGAGATATGTGTTGCACGTGTTTTGTTTTGGGGTAGCGGTTGATTGGGTATCTGCTTTGGAGGTCTCTGCTGCTTAGGCAGATCTTTATTTAGAGCCTCCGAGTATGTTTTTGTGTGATTATGTGTTTGGTTTGCTGTCATGGTAGGTCTATGTGAGACTGGAATTGTAGTGAGTGTGGTTTCCTTCTCCTCCTGACTGGTTATGCCAGTACTGAGTTGAGAGAGATTAGCCTCCAATTTGGCTATATGGTTGCATCTCTCACATGTGTTGGAATTTGTTGGGAGGAGGAGAGGGTTGTCTGTGTACATGAGGCAGTTGTAACATTGCCTCAAGATTCCCAGATTCACCAGCTGGACCGGAGAGGAGATTGACAACTGACCTTTGGACATGCTAGAATAATATTGGGAATTCCATAATAATTGAAAACAAGGGCCAGTGGAGAGTGAGGGTGTAGTGCTTTTAATTTTTAGTGCTGACTTATATAATTGCTTTAGTGAGCAAGTGCCAGGTAACTTAAGTGCAATGTGTTACAGGTAACTTAAATGCAAAAACGACAAACAGCAACTTTCTTTCAAGTGAAACAAGGAAATAAGTACAGTAAGCAATGCAGATATCACCAGTGATCCACAGAAGCGCTGAGAAGCTGCATATTAGGTGGAATTAGCGTTCCAGGGAAATAACAAGCAAACAAACAACAAGCATATAAACAAAGCTAGATTCAGCAGGCCTGGATCTAGTCTATGCTACAGCAAACAAGGTGTACCAATTTCATTAAGATACAGTTCAAATATTCAGGCACTATAAACCTTTAACCAGAAATTCCCAGCTCAGAAGGGCAGAGTCCAGCCTCTTCTCCCACAAGAGTGCAGACCACTTAACCTTCTTAATGTAAAATAACTGGCCTGAAGCCCAAGTGCTTAAACCAGAACTAATACACTTTAAGAATAACAGACACTGGGCTCTCAGTCAGCAGTTCCCAACTTAGAAGGATGAAAGCTACCTGTCCTGCCACCACAGTGCATGCCACAAACCTTCCTAATGTAAAACAACTGGTCTGAAGCCCAAGTGCTTAATCCAAAAGACTTAGAATGATAGCTACACTTTAATCAAATTACTACCAAGCAGTAATAAATACAATTGAATACTTTAGAGAATGCCTGGATTAGTGCTCAAGTTAGACAAACAAAGCTAGATCCAGCAGGCCCGAATCCAGTCTATGCCACAGCAAACAAGGCGCACCAACTTCAGTAAGAAGCAGTTCAGATATGCATGCACTATAAGCCTTTAACCAGAAATTCCCAGCTCAGAAGGGCAGAGTCCAGCAATACACTTTTAGAATAACAGACACTGAGCCCTCACTCAGCAGTTCCCAACCTAGAAGGATGTAAGCTACCTGTTCTGCCACTACAGTGCAGACCACAAACCCTCTCAGTGCAAAACAACTGGTCCGAAGCCCAAGTGTTTAAACCAAAAGGCTTAGAATGAGTTACACCAAGCAGTAATAAATACAATTGAGTACTTTTAAGATGATGCAAAAGTAATAGTAATATATATAGATGTGTGTGTGGCCGTGTGTGTGTGTGTGTGTGTGTGTGTGTGTGTGTGTATGTATATATGTATATACATATATATATATATATATGTGTGTGTGTGTGTGTATATATATATATATATATATATATATATATATATATATATATATATATATATATATATATATATATATATATATATATATGTATGTATATATATATATATATGTATATACATATATATATATATATATATATATATATGTGTGTGTGTGTGTGTCTATATCTATATATATATATATATATATATATATATGTGTGTGTGTGTGTGTGTGTGTATATACATATATATATGTGTATGCATGTATATATATATATATATATATATATATATATATATATATATATATTTATTTATTTATATGTGGGGTTCTGGGTGGCATGACCACATTAAAAAAAAAAGCTTTAATGTCACTTACAGGTTCAGAGGGTGTGCTGTTCAACAAGTCTGATACATTTGGTTTGCTGTTGGCAGGTTATGTATCAATTCATTTTAGTGGACTCTGTGCAATGATTTTATTTAAATCTGTTGAGGGGGCTGACAACCATTAAATCTCACCTAGTTTTTAGCTGTTTGGGGAGGGGTCACTATCCAGTTTTACAAACAGCATTACAGGAAATACATTTTACAGAAAGTGCAAATTACTGGTATTAACTTCCAGTTAAGTAGTAAATATTATTAATATCAATTTGTTACCAAATATGAATGATTCTATACAATACATTAAACTTAATATCTCATCAACACCCTTTTTGGTTCTATGACAAACTGCCAGCTGGTGAGCAGCAAAGACATTGCTAATGCAAAATGTTTTTATTTATGTGATGTCCCCATGCTGAGCCTGTAACCATGGAGCCTGAATCCTCACCAATGACACTGGAGAGGGACGTTCACTTAGAATACAAATGGATACACTATTTCCAGATGCAGACCTCTATGCTTCAAGCACAGTTTCCCTTAAGAGCCCCCAGAGAACACACTCAGTCTGTGGTCTGCTTCCCCTCTATATCTGTCCAGACCCTCAGTAAGACTCCCTGCTGGCACAGCTCAAAGTTGAGTCCTTAGCTGGGGTTCCAAGCTAAGTCCTCCCACACCCTCTCTGTGAAGCCAGTGCTTTGTGTCCCTGCTCCAAGCAGCTGACACACACACTCTTTGATATTTTATTTGCACACACACACACACACACACACACACACACACACACACACACACACACACACACACACACACACACGGAAAGGCTGGCACAGATTCATCTGCTGTTCCCCATTCTGCCTAGACTATAAGGTAGTTATCACTGCCACCAGAACCCCTGCCAGCTACTTTAAGCTCTTACAAGGGTACCCAATTATACTGTGTACAAGTTAATATTAATACAAATGGTGATGTGGCCAGATTTATCGCCAAATAAATATATGCAAATACTCTCAAAGCTTAAATATTTCCTAAAAGGACCAGCCACAATGAGACTTTTGAAATATTTAATAATAAATAATAAAAGAACAAGAAACTTTTAAATATATATTTACAGTAAACACCAGAGTTCCATTCGCAGGGAATATTAAAAATAACACTGATGGAAAGTTTCTCACAGTTATAGAAAAACTGCTTAGTTAGTCTCACTATCTATTCCTGACTGACTAAAAGTATTACTGTTCCTACTTGCTGAATAGAGCAAGGCAAGATGATTTGATGAGTTGTCCTTGTTGTCAGATCCAAGACAGAATACAGAATACTGTTAAGACTTCAGTCCCCTCTAATATTAAAATATTACTTCAGTACAGCATATCACATACCTCTGGTCATCTGACTCTGTTTCACTCACTATCCCCATTACTAGGAGCTACCAGGGTTTAGTACTTATTTGCTATAACACACAGATAGAGCTTTACTCAGATCTCCTGGAAGTCATAAAACCATAGAACCATTTCACTCTTCCTGCAGGGGCTACCAATTATTCTCTAGTACAGACATTGCGTCTGTGACTCCATTCAAAACTGTAGTATAACATCTTTTTTTCCAAAATGTTTTTATTCATTTTATAACACAATAACATAACAGTATAGTAACAAGAAAAAACACATAAACTATATACAAAGTCCATAACAACTAAAAAAGCAATTTGCATAGGAGAACACTTAATATTTCTCTAACAGATTAAACAATTTTGTCCAAGCAATTAAGTAATGAGTTGTGTTGTTAGTCCTTACTTTTAAAGTAGCAATCTCATTCCCACAAATATATTTTACAAGATGTATAAACTCAACTTTAAAGACAGGAGTAGATTGGGATTTCCAATTTTTACTAACAATTTTCCTTGCTATAGAGAGGATAGACCATAGTAAAAATGTCTCTTTTTTTATGAATGATTTTAGGAACAGGAACACTGAAAAGGATAAGGGAGTCAGAAATTATACAGCTGTCATGCCACAGAGCTTTGCAAAGATAGTTAAAGTCTAACGAAAATGGGGAAATTATTTTGCAATTAACAACCATATGTATCCAGTCATCATCAGGGTGTCCACATCTCCAGCATTTAATTTCATCTTTCTTGTACATTATTGCTAATCTATGTGGGTGAAAAAACATCTATGTACAAATTTCCATGTGTATACATGCCAGAACAGGGAACACGTGGATTCCCTTACTGAATGTAAACAACATTTTTTTTCTTTTTCTGAGAATACTTGTTCATTAACTTCAGTTGAATAATTCCAAAAAGAAACATCTATTTTGCTAAAATCTTTTCTGAGAATTTTATAAATAACAGATATGTATGAACTGTTCTTGGGTGAAGTATTAATAACTGTTGGGATAAAATCCAAGATTTTTAAGTAACTCTTATTGTATGCCTCTAATGAGGGTATGAGCTTAGTATGTATAAAAAACTGTGGGATAACATCTTTATGGCTTAACCCATAAAGTAATTTCATTTCAGATATATTTTAACGTTTGCTGCAGCTGGATTGTGATTAACCTCTGCTCTGCCAGTATTATCTGTTGAAACATGTACATTTAATTCAGTTGTAATATTGCATGTACATTTCTTTTCTTTCCAGCAGGGCACACTGTTGATACATTTTAACACAAGCAACTCTACAAATACATTTTTAAACACAAGCATCTGTACAAATCAGTTTGATGCACAAATGACATATAAACAATGCAAATAATTCTTTACAAAATTCCAGCTAATTGTGCTTGCATATTCTATACATCCATTGCCCTATTTCTCCTGGTATGGCTGGCAGTACCTCCTATTCTCACACTTCTCCCTGCTTTGAAAACTCAAGCTAGTTTTTCAAGTGCCCCTTGAGAAACATTGCTTGAGAGGAATGAGCCTATCTAGGAATACACTATCTCATACCCTGTATTTGGATTACATCTGCTTTGGCACTGCTAAACCCACTACAGTGCTGCACTGTCATATCATATACCTGCAACCCTTAGTAACTTGAGATTTGCTGGCTGGCTTGCTGTAGCCATATATCCCTCTCAGAATACTCTTGCCTCATACTGCATATACTTAGCACCAGGGTCTTCCTATCATGGTAAGGTTTCATCATGTTAACATAGTACAGTTTTTGTCCCTGCCTCCTGCCTAGCAGTCTTACCATCTAATTAACATCACCAACCTTCTTTACCACTTTGAAGTCCCTCCCAAGCTGCTTGCAGCTTATTGTGTCTGACAAGAATGAGAACCATAACCTACTGTTCTACAGTATACTCTCTGGCTCGAGCATTCCTGCCATACCAGACATTTATCTGCTGTTGGGCCCCTGCCAGGTTTTCCTGGGGCAAGCCCATGAGTGCCATGAGCCTTGTCCTGAGGTTTAGCACATATGCCACAACAGAGTCCTTGTGGGATTCTCACTCACCCTCCCACTCATCACAAATCAAATCTAAAGGTTCCCTAACCCTATGCCCATACAGCAACTCAAAGGGTGAAAAACCTCTGGATTCCTGGAGTAGCTCTCTGTAAGCAAACAGCAGGTGGGGCAAATATTTGTCCCTCTCTCTCTCTTAAACTGGCCTGCAATGCCTGTAGCATGATCTTTAGTGTAGAGTTTGTCCTCTCCGCAAGACCATTAGTCTGGGGATGGTAGGGGAGGTGTTTAGGTGCTTCACCCACAGTACTTCCACAGACAAACCAGCAGGTCTGACATGAAATTGGCACTTTCTCAGTCAGTATTTCTCTCGGGAAGCCTACCCTACAGAAAATCTCTAACAAAGCATTTGCCACCGTCTCTGCCTCACTGGAGGACAAAGTCACTGCTTCAGGCTATCTAGTAGCATAATCTACTACCTGTAGGATATACTTCTTCCCTGTGGAGCTTGGGATAATCGGAGGCCCAACAATATCCATAGCTACCCTCTGAAATGGCTCCTCAATCACAGGCAAGGCATGAAAGGAACTTTGACCTTGTCTCCTGCCTTGCCTACTTTATGGCACTGCTCACAGGTCCTGCAGTACCTTGTTACATTCCTTCCAATCCCAGGGAAATAAAAGTTCTGCATAATACATCTCTTAGTATGCTTTATGCTGATACGACCTGCTAAAGGAATGTCATGGGCTATGGCTTGAAGTGCCAGATGGTAGGCTCTAGGCACTACCAACTGCTGTATTACCTCACTGTCTAGCCCTCTCTCAGGGGTCCACTGTCTCTATACAGTAACCCTTTGTTTCAGTATACAGACTCTTCATTTTCCTGGGAATCGGGTGCCTCCCTAGCTATCCCCTCAATCCTCGAAGTGCAGGGTCTGAGAACTCAGCCTGTCTCAGCTCTACTTTTGTGACTTTTCCCAGCTCCCCTTCCACAGGAAGTCTCATATCCTCTGACAATGGTGCTTCTCTGTCAATCTGGGTACTTCCACTCACCTCTGCCCTTCCAGTCACTCTGTCCAAGGAACATCAGTACCTACCAGGAGCTGTGGCTCACCTTCAGGATGACTGCTACAGGGTAGCTCCCTCCCTGAAATAACCACCTCACCAGCCCTGGCTTCAGGTGTGTGGTCTGTCTGGGTTGCCCCCAGGTTACTAGACCCACATGTCTGTCTCCAAGCCTAACTGCATGTAACTGCATGCACAAGGTACTGCATTATCAAACCATTCCCTATCAGGACATCTACAGGGATATCCTCAAACACATCTACTTGCTTGCTTCAATTTTTCCACCCTCCCAGTCAAGGGAACCTAGCTGAAGGCATTTGGAATGGGGTCCTCCTAAAGCTCTGACTGGAGTGGACTGCCCAAGCAAGTACTGCTCCTCTTTAACCACTGCAGACTTCATAATGGTTATGTCAGAGACTATATCTCTCTTAGCAGTGGCCTGTTTTCCATCCACTAAGATAGGATATAACCTTTGGTGATAGTTTGGTACCCCTGTTGTTTCCAGACAACTTACCACTGGCATACTGTTATTCCCACTTGCTGGCTCTCTCACCTTTTGTTCCCCTCCTTGCCTCCATGGATACATATGATACATGGCCCCATTGTTTACATTTAAAATATTTAACCATTCATCGTCACCGTGTACCTGAACTCGTGGCTTCCCCTGTTACTGGTAGACTCTATTGGGGTGGTTTAGGCTGCTCACCATGAGTTCCCTTATATTCATGTGCAACACTGAGTATCCCCTTCCTGTGAAGTGATGCCCTGCTTGCTATGTAGAGATCCCCTTTCTTCCTCTGCTCATCTGCAGCGTTGCATTCTCAATCTGCCAAACAGATTCTCATGTGAAGTGATGCCCTGCTGCTATGTAGAGATGCTCCTTGGTCTGCTCCTGTTAAGCCTGATAGGTATTATAGGGTGCCCGAAGCTCATAAATATTTGTTTAAGAGTCCTAGGGCGGACCCAGAAACAATTTCTCAAGGGCCTAAAGGTGTTAAGGCTTCTGTGGTTAAAAATCCTGTTCCCACTGATAAAGAGGCAAGGGCTTTGGATAGGTGGGGAAAGAAAGTGTATACTTCTTCCACTCTAGCCATGAGAGCATTGAATTGTCAGTTTCACATGCTAAAATATCAGAATTATCTCCTTTCACAATTGAAATCTAAGGTGGATGCTTTGGCGGAAGGTATTGAGTGTAAAGAGTTGCTGGATTTGGTTCATGTGTCTGAACAAGTGGGTAAGCATTCTTTGCAATGTGGTTTTGATGCTGTACAGGCCTCCTCGAGGGTGGCTGCTACCAGTTCTGTTCTTCGCAGGCATGCCTGGTTGAAGGATCAGAATTTAGCTGAGCATGTTAAGACAAGGATTTTGGATGCTCCTTTACAGCCTGATGTGTTGTTTGGAACGCCTGTGGAAGCAGTTTTAAAGAAAATGGAGGACAAAGCTAAGTCTATGCAAACTGTTAAAGATTTTTTGCAGGTGCAGCCACCAAAGTTTAGTAGAAATTGGCCTGCTAAGGGGTGGACATATCCTGCTTATGATTCCCAGTCTAGGGGTAGGTCTAGACGTGGTAGGGGCAGGGCTCAAGGTTCTTTTAGGCCTAGAACAGGGAGTTCACCTGCTCAGACTTCTGGGGAGGGCAGGGGTCAGTCCTTTCGTAAACAGACCCAATGACCTGTCTTTTCAGCTGCCAGCAGATTCCCGTCTGGCAGCTCCTTTGGGAGGCAGACTGTCTCTTTTCAAAGAAAATTGGGATTTAATTACTCAAGACAAATGGGTGTTGGATATCATTCACCACGGTTACAGATTTTATTTCCATACAATGCCCCTTTCAAAGGCATGCCAGACGTTCCTCCTCCACAAAGAAAAGAGGCTCACAAGCAAGTTTCTCAGTTACTTCAGATAGGGGCCATTCAGCCAGTCCCTGTATCAGAAAGGGGCCTAGGATTTTATTCTCGCCTGTTCCTTGTACCAAAGAAGGGGAACACGTGGAGACCAATTTTGGATTTATCTCTCCTCAACACGTTTTTGGACATTCCCAAGTTCAAGATGTTGACGTTACAACAGCTTTTACCTCTGCTGGGCAAAGATCACTGGATGGTAACTTTAGATCTCAAGGAAGCTTACCTTCATGTGCCTATAAGGCTAAGTTGCAGGAAGTATCTGCGGTTTCGAGCTGGAAATTCTCATTATCAGTTCTCTGCATTGCCCTTTGGCTTATCTACTGCGCCCAGAGTATTCACAAAGGTTCTGGCTCCAGTGATAGCACTTCAGGCTTCAAGGAATTCAAATCTATCCTTACTTGGACGACTGCCTGATTCTGGCTCAAGAAAAGGAAGACCTTCTACAGCATCTGGAATATGTTATAGCAGTGCTAAGATGCCTAGGGTATTCTGTGAACGAAATAAAGTCCAGTCTAGTACCCTCTCAAGACATGTGCTTTCTGGGTGTGAGACTGAATACAGCAGCCCAGATGGCCTTTTAACCCCGGACAAACAAAAGAGTCTGTCACTTTACTTCCATCAGCTATCTCATCAGTCCGTGCTGACTGCAAGGACAGTCCTTCAAGCATTAGGGTTCATGGCATCTTGTATTCTGGTGCTTCCCAATGCCAAACTGCATATGAGGAAGCTACAATGGTATCTCAAAAATGTATGGACACAGCACTGCCAGGATTTGGACACTGTCATTCAAATAATACCTTGCCTTCAAAAAGAATTCTTGTGGTGGGCTCAGGAATGTCACCTAAACAAGGGACTCTCTGTGACCCGGCCAGAGGCAAGTCAGATCTTAACGACAGATGCCTCGGACATTGCTTGGGGAGCTCATCTAAATGGAAAGTGGATACAAGACAAGTGGCCTGCCAGACTACAGCATCTACATATCAACATGAAGGAGATGTTAGCAGTCCAGTTTGCATTAATGGCTTTCAAGGAGTTACTTCTTCCAGGGCAGGTGTTGATTCTAACAGACAACACAACTGTCATGTGGTACATCAACAAGCAAGGGGAACACATTCTTATCCTCTATGCAGGCAAGCAATGATTTTATGGGAGACTGCTTAAGCTTGCAACTAACTCTTCAGGCAAGGTTTCTGCCAGGAGCACAGAACTCCTTAGCAGATGTGTTAAGCAGACAAATCATGGATCCCCACAGTGGAAACTGGATCTTCATGTATTTCAGAAACTGACAGTGTCATGGGGAACTCCAGACATAGATCTGTTCGCTTCTCCACTAAACCACCAGCTGCCAAAGTATTGCACAAAGGGGTTTCATCACACAGCTTGGAAAGTGGATGCTCTGTCTTTCAGTTGGAAAACCTTCATGTGTATGCCTTTCCACCTCTGCCTCTTCTTCCAAAGGTACTATTAAAGGTCAGACAAGACAGGCCAAGGATGATTTTGATAGCTCCAGATTGGCCTCGGCAACACTGGTACCCACTACTACGGAGTCTGGTACTGAAGCCTCCATGGCCTTTACCTCTGATTCCTCATCTGTTATCTCAGAAGGACGGTCATCTGCTCAATGTCAAGCTTCATTCTCTTCATCTAACAGCCTGGCATATTCTGTGTTGAAACACAGCAGGTCTCAACTTCCTCAACAAGTTTTAAATGTGATTATGGAAGCTAGAAGACCTAGTACAAGGAGAGTGTACGAGAAAAATGGAAGAGATTTTATTTTGGAGTACAGCAAAGAATTTGGAGATTTCTGAGCCTAATTTGAGTGTGGCTCTTCAATATCTTACTGAGTTATTGGACAAAGGTTTGTCCTTCTCTTCCATTAAGATTCATGCTGCAGCAATTTCAGCTCACTATGATTGTGACCCACCCTTGTTTTCGCATCCTTTGTTCAAGCAGTTTCTTAGAGGGGCAAAGAATATAAGACCCCCACGTAGAGCTCCTACTCCTGCTTGGGATCTCAATTTTGTGTTGGAAAAACTTACTCTACAACCTTTTGAGCCTGCAGCTACTGCTGAATTGAAATACTTGTCATGGAAGACTGCTTTTCTGTTGGCTATTACTTCTGCAAGAAGGGTGTCTGAGTTGCAGGCCCTTATGGCAGTACAGCCCTTTTTGATTTTCCATAAGGATAGGGTATCATTACGTACTAATCCTTCCTTTATGCCTAAGGTGGTTTCTAGTGTGGCTTTAAACCAAACTATTCATTTGCCTACGTTTTATGCAGACCCTCAAAATAAAGGGGAAAAGATTTTGCACACTTTAGATGTACACAGGCAATTGCGTTATTATTTAAGCAGGACTAAGGATTTTAGGCAGTCCCAGCAGTTGTTTGTTTCTTTTGCTTTGAGTTCACAGGGCAAGCCTGTGTCAAAACAAACTATTTCTAGGTGGATTGGCTTTTGCATTGCATTTTGTTATTCCCATCATGGCAAGGAGATTCCAGCTGGGATTAGGCCTCATTCCACTAGGGCTACTGCCACTTCAACAGCATTTCTAAGGGGGGTGGCAACTAAGGATATTTTGGAAGCAGCTACTTGGAGTTCAGTGCATACTTTCTCTAAGCATTATCACCTTCCTATCTACTCTAAGTCTAGGGCTGGTTTTGCCACAGCTGTTTTACAAGGCATGTTGTCAGCTCCTACTTTATGATTTTCCAGCCTCCCTTACCTCTGCTTTGGGATTCTACCCAATAGTCAGGACTGCAGCAATGGAAGACGAAGAACATAGTACAGTTTTGTACCTACCATAAATGTAGATGTTCGAGGATTCCATTGCTGCAGTCCAATTTACCCTCCCTCCTTCCCCTCTGTGTCTAGGGGTGGTTGTGTAGGTGAGTTTACATGTATATATTTTTGTATATATTGTTGTATATATTGTACATGTTTTGGTGCAGGTATTTTGGGACTTGTCTTTTTAGGGTCTTCTGACATCTGGGGCAAGAAAAGACTGAGGATATGACGTCGGTCATGCGCATTAGTACCCTGATGTACTGACGTCAGTCTAATGCGCCCTGACCGACGTCAGCCTTATACTCTGGTATTCGGGCCGACGGGACGCGGACTATACCCAATAGTCAGGACTGCAGCAATGGAATCCTCGAACATCTACATTTATGGTAGGTACAAAACTGTACTTTTTTGTCCCTGCCTCCTGCCTAGCAGTCTTACCATCTAATTAACATCACCAACCTTCTTTACCACTTTGAAGTCCCTCCCAAGCTGCTTGCAGCTTATTGTGTCTGACAAGAATGAGAACCATAACCTACTGTTCTACAGTATACTCTCTGGCTCGAGCATTCCTGCCATACCAGACATTTATCTGCTGTTGGGCCCCTGCCAGGTTTTCCTGGGGCAAGCCCATGAGTGCCATGAGCCTTGTCCTGAGGTTTAGCACATATGCCACAACAGAGTCCTTGTGGGATTCTCACTCCCCCTCCCACTCATCACAAATCAAATCTAAAGGTTCCCTAACCCTATGCCCATACAGCAACTCAAAGGGTGAAAAACCTCTGGATTCCTGGAGTAGCTCTCTGTAAGCAAACAGCAGGTGGGGCAAATATTTGTCCCTCTCTCTCTCTTAAACTGGCCTGCAATGCCTGTAGCATGATCTTTAGTGTAGAGTTTGTCCTCTCCGCAAGACCATTAGTCTGGGGATGGTAGGGGGAGGTGTTTAGGTGCTTCACCCCACAGTACTTCCACAGACAAACCAGCAGGTCTGACATGAAATTGGCACTTTCTCAGTCAGTATTTCTCTCGGGAAGCCTACCCTACAGAAAATCTCTAACAAAGCATTTGCCACCGTCTCTGCCTCACTGGAGGACAAAGTCACTGCTTCAGGCTATCTAGTAGCATAATCTACTACCTGTAGGATATACTTCTTCCCTGTGGAGCTTGGGATAATCGGAGGCCCAACAATATCCATAGCTACCCTCTGAAATGGCTCCTCAATCACAGGCAAAGGCATGAAAGGAACTTTGACCTTGTCTCCTGCCTTGCCTACTTTATGGCACTGCTCACAGGTCCTGCAGTACCTTGTTACATTCCTTACAATCCCAGGGAAATAAAAGTTCTGCATAATACATCTCTTAGTATGCTTTATGCTGATACGACCTGCTAAAGGAATGTCATGGGCTATGGCTTGAAGTGCCAGATGGTAGGCTCTAGGCACTACCAACTGCTGTATTACCTCACTGTCTGGCCCTCTCTCAGGGGTCCACTGTCTCTATACAGTAACCCTTTGTTTCAGTATACAGACTCTTCATTTTCCTGGGAATCGGGTGCCTCCCTAACTATCCCCTCAATCCTCGAAGTGCAGGGTCTGAGAACTCAGCCTGTCTCAGCTCTACTTTTGTGACTTTTCCCAGCTCCCCTTCCACAGGAAGTCTCGTATCCTCTGACAATGGTGCTTCTCTGTCAATCTGGGTACTTCCACTCACCTCTGCCCTTCCAGTCACTCTGTCCAAGGAACATCAGTACCTACCAGGAGCTGTGGCTCACCTTCAGGATGACTGCTACAGGGTAGCTCCCTCCCTGAAATAACCACCTCACCAGCCCTGGCTTCAGGTGTGTGGTCTGTCTGGGTTGCCCCCAGGTTACTAGGCCCACATGTCTGTCTCCAAGCCTAACTGCATGTAACTGCATGCACACAAGGTACTGCATTATCAAAATCATTCCCTATCAGGACATCTACAGGGATATCCTCAAACACATCTACTTGCTTGCTTCAATTTTCCACACTCCCAGTCAAGGGAACCCTAGCTGAAGGCATTTGGAATGGGGTCCCTCCTAAAGCTCTGACTGGAGTGGACTGCCCAAGCAAGTACTGCTCCTCTTTAACCACTGCAGACTTCATAATGGTTATGTCAGAGACTATATCTCTCTTAGCAGTGGCCTGTTTTCCATCCACTAAGATAGGATATAACCTTTGGTGATAGTTTGGTACCCCTGTTGTCTCCAGACAACTTACCACTGGCATACTGTTATTCCCACTTGCTGGCTCTCTCACCTTTTGTTCCCCTCCTTGCCTCCATGGATACATATGATACATGGCCCCATTGTTTACATTTAAAATATTTAACCATTCATCGTCACCGTGTACCTGAACTCGTGGCTTCCCCTGTTACTGGTAGACTCTAGTGGGGTGGTTTAGGCTGCTCACCATGAGTTCCCTTATATTCATGTGCAACACTGAGTATCCCCTTCCTGTGAAGTGATGCCCTGCTTGCTATGTAGAGATCCCCTTTCTTCCTCTGCTCATCTGCAGCGTTGCATTCTCAATCTGCCAAACAGATTCTCATGTCCTCAGGTGAAGTGCTAATGGTTTGTTCCCTCACCAAAATGTCTGTCTGCCCTTCAAAAGTGGCGATCTGACACCCATTCACCCACCTATGCAAGTAAGTGCTTAACTCAGCAATATAATCCCACACACTTTCATCTGCCTTGCATCTTTGCTCCCAAAACATTTTTCTGTAAGCTTCAGGTGTTAAATTAAAGCATTCAAGTAAACATTTCTTGACTTTGTCATAGTTTAAACAATAAGTTTCAGACAATTTAGAAACAGCAGTTACAGCTTTACCATGGAGTAAGGGGGTCAGAAACCATACCCACAGCCGTTGGTCAACTTTATACTGTTTACATACCCTTTCAAATATATGAATAAAACTATCAAAATTATCACCCTCTGTAAATTGTGGAAGAAATTTACTGACCTTCATTCCTTCTGGGGTTCAATTATTCCCTTTCCCATTACCTCCATGACCCTGGTGAAGAGTCAGCATCTCCCTCTCATGTTGACGCTGCTTCTCATTTTCATCAGTCTTCAAACATCACTGTCTCTCTGCTGATTCTAATTCCATCTGTTTTGCCTGTCTCAGTCTCTCCGCTGATTCTAATTCCATATGTCTGTCCTCCAGTTCAAGTCTCTTTAACTCCAGACAGATTTTAAGTCCTCTGAGAAAAAGGTGAACTGTCCTGTTTCTGAGGGCTGCAAATTCTTATCACCAGACTGGCTATCCACCTGGTTGCTCATCTGAGCTGTGACTAAGGATGCAATCATTTCATTTTTAATCAGGTTGACATTCACCAGTCCTTTGGCTTTACATACCTTGGCCAATTGGATCTTAGTCAGCTTGCCATAATTCTCTGCTGACATCTTTGCCTGCTCTCCCTGACTAAACTAAACTAACAAATATTAAATAAATAAAATTGTTGTGAAATGAAACTCTGAATGTTCACCATGTGGCTGTTGAGAGAATGTACACCTTTAGTGACAACTGCTTACAGGCTACAGAAGTTCAATATACACACCACTGATCACCAATAGGTGATGTCCCCATGCTGGACCAGTAATCAAGGAGCCTGAATCCTCACCACTGACACTGAAGAGGGACATTCACTTGGAATACAAATGGATACAATAATTATTTCCAGATGCAGACCTGTCTGCATCAAGCACAATTTCCCTTAAGAGTACCCTGGGAACAAGGCTCAGTCTGGGGGTTGATTCCTCTCTATATCTGTCCAGACTCCCAATAAGACTCCCCACTGGCACTGCTCAGAGTTAAGCCCTTAGCTGGGGTTCCAAGTTAAGTCCACCCACACCCTCTCTGTGAAACTTGTGCTTTGTGTTTATGATCCAACCAGCTGACACACTCACACTCTTTGAGATTTGATTTGCACATACACACTCACACACATACTTGAGAAAGGCTGACACAGATTCACCAGCTATACCTCCTTCTGCCCAGACTATAAGGTAGTTATTGCTGCCACCAGAACCCCTGCCATTTACTTTAAGGCTCTTACAAGGGTACCCAATTACACTGTGCACAAGTTAATATTAATACAAATGGTAATGCTGACCAAACAGCCAGACTTTCAGGACTGGCCAGAGTTATCACCAAGTAAATATATGCAAATACTCTCAAATCTTAAATATTTTCAAAAAAGACCAACCACAATGAGAAGTTTAAACATATTTAATGATAAATAATAAAATAATAAGAAACTACTAAATATCTGTTTACAGTAAACACCCGAGTTTCAGTCAGAAGGAATATTAAAAATAATATAGATGGAAAGTTTCTCAGTTATATAACTCAGTAATGGAATGGAAAGACTTCAGAGCTGAGTACCACTCAATAATACGTTTATTAATATAAAAACAGTTAAGTGCTTTTGTCCTTTGGTTTACAGGACTATTTCTGAACTACCAATGTTAAAAATACAGGGTTTTATACCCCAAGACCAGCTGTCAATAAACAAACTAATACAAACAATTATCCAATTAATTAATTAAATTAATTAAATTGACACCACAATGAACCAAAGGCAGCTGACCCTAAAAGACTTCTTCACATATAAATATATATGAAAACTCACAGTTATAGAAAAACAGTATGTAGCTAGTTGCACTATCTGTTCCTGACTGACTAAAAGAATCACTGTTCCTACTTGCTGAATAGAGCAAAGAAAGATGATTTGGGTAAGTGATCCTTATTGTCAGATCCAAGACAGAATACAGAATGCTGCTGAGACTTCAGTCTCCTCTAATATTAAAACATTATTTCTATACAGAATGATATCACATACATCTGGTCATCTAACTCTGTTTCTCACATTATCCCCATCACTAGAAGCTACCAGGGTTTAGCACCTATGTGCTACATTACACACAGACAGAGCTTTACTCAGATCTCCTGGAAGTCATAAAACCATAAAAGCATTTCACTCTTTCTGCTGGAACTACCAACTATTCTCTAGCACAGACATTGCATTTCTGACTCCTTTCAAAACTGTGGGATAATATCTTTATGGCTTCACCCATAAAGTAATTTAATTTCAGATATATTTTAAAGTTTGCTGCAGCTGGATTGTAATTAACCTCTACTCTTGCCAGTATCCTCTGTTGAAACATATACATTTAATTCAGTTGCAATAATATATGTACATTTATTTTTGTTCCAGCAGGGCACGCTGTTGATACATTTTAATACAAGCAACTTTACAAATAACATTTTTAAACACAAGCCATTGTACAAATCAGTTTGATACACAAATGACATATAATTTTTTACAAAATTCCAGCTAACTGTGCTGGCATATGTTACAAATCCACTGCCCTATTTCTCCTGGCATGGCTGGCAGTACCTCCTATTGTCACAATTTACATTAAGGTTATATCATGGTCCAGCATTCTTAACCATCATCAAAGATTAACTAGATGGCACTGCACAGCGGAACATAGTAAATGAAGTTCATGCCAATAAAATGATAATAGCCAATGCAATGCTGTTTTGTCAGCATTGGTGCTCAGGCAGTTGATGCTGCCAATGCACTTTAAGAAAAAAGCTTGTCTTTTTGTTGTTGCCATACGTGATTGCAATAAGGATAATATTAAAGTCAGAACAGAAGCAGGAGAAGAAACTTGGCAGCTCAAATTCTGCAGAAACTATAAAAATAATGCATCAGGAAATGAAAATCCCATGAAATGAATGCACAACATTAGAGATGGGGGCCACAACAATGACAAAGTGAAGGGATCTATGGAAATCAAATGAAGTGGTCTAAAACAGTACACCATTAGCCATCTGTATGTACAGTTTGTAAGACCCTAGCTAGAATACTTTGTGCATTACTGGAGACATTATTTTATAAGGACATTAGCACAGTAGAAGGAGATCAGACAAGGGCAACAAAATGGTGCAGTTAACCAAAGAAAAAACATAGAGAGGCTAGACAATCTACAATAACCCTACTATATCCCATCATCAGAGTGATTGTCTCTTCTGATAAGGAAGATACAGGCTTAAACTATGAGCTCTGGCCGGCTAAGACCTACCTGCAATCAACTGGACGTATAAGTGAATTTAAGTAAATCTTTATCTGCACTTTTTTCAAATAATACAGCATTTAAATTGATTTATTTGTGTTGCATTGAATACTATCTAGCTGGAAGTTGTGGCTCTGTTTTTTCAATTAGTTCCCCACCCACTCTCCCTGCTTTTGTTTTGTTGTTAATCTTGGTGGCTTTGAAACTGCCCACCCCTCTTGTAAATTTGCATTTGAATACTCCTCTTGGGCCCATCTCATTTGTTCACTTAAAAAAAAATTCATCTGCTTTTACTGTATTTGTGTTTCTTCCTATTTTATTACTTTATTTTGCTTTTGCGTCATCTTAAAAGTACTCAATTGTATTTATTACTGCTTGGTGTAACTATCATTGTAAGCCTTTTGGTTTAAGCACTTGGGCTTTAGACCACTTGTTTTAGATTAAGGTTTGTGGTCTGCACTGTTGTGGCAGGTCAGGTAGCTTACATCCTTCTAAGTTGGGAACTGCTGATTGAAGGCTCAATGTCTGTTATTCTAAAAGTGTATTAGTTCTGGTTTAAGCACTTGGGCTTCAGGACAGTTATTTTACATTAAGAAGTTTGTGGTCTGCACTCTTGTGGGAGGAGAGGCTGGACTCTGCCCTTCTGAGCTGGGGATTTCTGGTTAAAGGCTTATAGTGCCTGAATAGTTGAACTGTTTCTTACTGAAATTGGTGCATCTTGTTTGCTGTAGCATAGACTAGATCCAGGCCTGCTGAATCTAGTTTTGTTTGTATAACTTGAGCACTAATCCAGGCCTTCTTTTTTGGAGAAGGTTCCCCTGCACCCCAGTGGCAGGAGTGTAGTTAGAACTTGTCTGATTGAAGACTACAGGAACAGGGCTCAGTTTTGAGATTTTTTTACTAGTTAATTGGGTAATTTGTTTAAAAGCCTTTTCTGATTGCTTGTAGACATATAAAGCTATTAAGTGTATTTTTTACTGTTTGTAGTCATTTAAAGCTGTTTTAAGTGTATTGTTTACTGTTTTTTGCCTTATTTTTTCAAAAAAATTTTTTTCCTTGTTTCCTACCTTTCTATAGTCCAGTTTTCAGGCTAGTGATGAATTCAGGGCTGTGTTACAAGTTTCTGAGTTGCCCATACCTTACTTGGATAGAAGGAGGTTTCTCTGTTCACCTGTGAGAGAGGGAGCTTTGAGCAGCCATCTGTCCCTGGAGGAGTGGTTCCAGCCCAGAAGTTAGTAGTTTATAGGCCATTTTGGCATAAATTTTATCTCTTTCATTTCCCTGATGTAAAAACCGTGTTTGCACGGTTTTGCATGTCCGGGCAGCGCAGGTTAGCTAGGGCTAAATTATTCCTGGCTCCACCAAGTCTCCTCTTCAGTTTTTCCCTTGAATGTAATCTAACTCTTAACCTAAGCACTTAAAAAGCATCCTACAGTCCAGCACTTGCTCAGACCTAATAGCAAGCATTAATATACCCTGACACTTGATTGCCCAGCAGGGCAAGGCTCACCAACCAAGCGACTAAGCAGCTCACCCTACTATTCAGGCATGACCAAAGGGCAATTTCAGGTATACTCTCCAGTCCAGCTGGTGAACCTGGATATCCTGAGGCAATGTTACAACTGCCTTATGTACACAGACAACCCTCTCCTCCTACCACAAAACATTAACATATGCGAGAGATGTAATTATATTGCTAAACTGGAGGCTAAGCTCTCTCCACCCAAGACTGGAACAGGCAGTCATAAAGAGAAGGTTAACACTTGCACCACACCTCCAGCCTCACATAGACATACTAAACCAGCACTGGCAAAAAATACACATAAATACATGAAATCATACTCTGAGGCTCTAAATAAAAACCTGCAAAAGCATCAGAGACCTCCAAAGCAGACACCCCAAAAACTGCACCTCCTATCATAAATCAGACAACACATAAAACACAAAATCAGTGTGCCACACAATCACAGCCCTTAAGGCAAAATAACATACCTAACACACTAGTAATAGTTGACTCTGTAGTCAGGCACACTGATGTCCCACTCACTAGGCTGGACAAGGAGAAGGTTACTATTAGCTGCCTGTCGGGAGCCAGAATCAGCCACATAACACAAGCACTCAGGTCACTCCCGAACAAGTACAAATATGACTCTGTGATTGTTCATGTTGGTGTGAATGACCTGAAACGTACCTCCCTGGACTACATGAAAAGAGACATGGAAGAGCTCTCTGATCATGTAGCCCAGGTGGGTATGACCCTGACTTTGAGTAACATCCTGCCGTCACCAAGAATGATACCTCAGTATAAAGACAAAATGATCAATTTCAACAATTGGCTAAGCTTCTGGTGTCATTTAAAGGGGATCCAGTGTCTGTCAGCCTAGGATGACATGCTCGATGAGCCTCGTTGCTTCGCAAGAGACAACTTGCACTTGTCACCCCTAGGCTTTCGAATACTGGCCAAGGCTCTTGCTGCCCCCATAGTGCCTTTTTTAGGCAAGGCTCAAAAGTCAAACCCACCTCCGTAAATAGCACAAATAAAAAAATGAGGGTTATGCTACTGAACGGCAGGAGTTTAAATCTCAAAATGCATGTGCTCGAAGCACTCCTCAGTATGGAGAACGTCGACATCTGTGTAGTAACTGAAACCTGGTTCAAGGCTCCACAGAGCACCCCAGCACTTCCGGGCTACAACTCATACCACACATTTTGGCCACAGAACATGGACCGAAACACAAGAGGAGGGGGTGTATCTATATTCATCAAGGATACCTACACCTCCAGGTTAGTGGCATAGCATGATACCTCTGAGATCATCCATGTGCAACTAACATCGGGCAAATCTGCAATGCAAATTGTGGCCTGCTACAGATCACCCTTTATGACCCAGGACAACCAATCTGCCTTTCTGGAGACACTGGAAAACATGAAGGTCCTACTGAACACCCTGATATAGGGCGATTTCAATTACCCTACCATTACCTGGGAAAACTACTCAAGTACAAACTCCCAGGTCCAGCACTTCCTGGAATTTATCAACTCAAATGCCCTGGATCAGCTGGTAAACTCCCCTAGCAGAGGTGAAAACATATTGGACCTGGTCATCACCAACATGGACGACAGGTGTTCTGTACCGGAGGTCAACCCGTCACTGGTTAGGTCAGACCATAAATTAATCACTCTGGATGTCCATACCACACCACCACCCCCAACCAAGGAAACCACAGTGAAAAACTTTTCTATAGCAAGCTTCACCTTACTTAAGACAGAGGTAGTAAGTTTCACAGCCCCCACGTTAAAGGATAAGTGTCCAAGATGCAGGAACCTTTACAAATGCACTCTATGAGCACCTACAAGGATGCATAAATTGTGCCATCCCTAGCAAAACCAAGACTCACTCCCCTAAGAGAAGAAAACCAGTCTGGTGGACCCCTGCCATAAACAGGATATACAACAGAAGGAGGAAACTAGTTCAGACAAAAAGCAAATCCCAAGAAGGAAAGACATCCCTGATCAATATCAGTAAGAAACTAAGGTCCCTCATAAAATCATCCAAGGCTAACTTCGAAAGAAAAATAGCTAAGGATGTGAAAGATAACCACAAAGCCTTCTTTAGCTATGTCAAGAATCCAAGTGGCAACTTGCAGATATGCTTTGAGCTAGTCCAAACTAGCACAAAATATACTGAGCCTACTGATATTGCCAACATCCTGGCAGTTAGATTCAGTGCAAACTTCAACCCCCAAAAGGGCCCACAACAGTACCGGAAAAGTGTAGTTTCCTGGAAATCACATATGCATAGGTGAAAACAGCCTTTTCAAAAGCCAAAAGCACAGCATCAATGGGGCCAGATGGTGTCCCAGGCTGCATCTTGCACAAACTACAGAATGAACTAACCCCCCACCTAAACACACTGTTCAACCTCAGCCTCTCCACAGGCTACATGCCCATAGAATGGTGCACAGCAATGGTTATTCTGCTCCACAAAGGAGGGGCCACAACTGACCCTGGTAACTATCGCCCCATAAGCCTGACTAGCCTGGTCTGCAAGGCTATGGAGCGCATCATCATGGAACTCATTAACAAAGACATTGGGAACTTCCAAACACTTGACCTGACCCAGTTTGGCTTTGTTAAGGGCAGATCATGCCTACTAAACCTGGTTGATTTCTTCGAGACAGTCACCAAGGCCATAGATGAGGGGAAGGTGGTTCACACAGCCTACCTTGACCTTGCCAAGGCTTTAGTCACCATTCCCTGCTCAGGGAATTATAGAAAAACTCACCAGCCTGAACATAAACCCCTACGTCACGAGATGGGTTGCCAACTGGCTTACAGACAGAACTCGTACGGTAAGAATAGTGGGCTCCAGGTCCGACTCTAAACCAGTCACAAGTGGTGTCCCACAAGGCTCGCTCCTGGGACCCCTACTGTCCGGCATATACTTCTCAGAAGTACAGGCAAACACAGGAGGACTATGGCTAACCAAGTTTGCCGATAACTGCAAACTGGAAGCCATAATTGACTCTCTGGCTGACACAGACATTCTCCAAAAGGGCCTTACTGAGACAGACACCTGGTGTCAAAGTCATGGTCTCAAGCTAAATGCCAAAAAATGCATAGTCATCCCGTTTGGGAAAAAAAAGCACCCATGAATTACCGCATAGGTGGCAGCCCCCTTAATACAGAAGAGGTAATAAAAGATCTGGGGACCCAGGTAGATAATAATCTCTCCTTTGACAATCATATTGCCAAAGTAGTTAGGAAATCCTTCTATGTAGCCCATGTAATTACTAAAGGGTTCGCATCTAGAAATAAAGAGGTTATAGTGCCCCTCTACTCGACACTCATCAGACCCATCATAGAGTACAATGCCCAATTTGGGATGTACTTCACAAGACACTTCCAACAGCTGGAAAGACCACAAAAGTACCTCACCAAGAGGATTACTGGCCTCAAACATATGTCCTATGCAGCCCGACTGGAAAAACTCTGGCTGTACTCAGTAGCATATCGCTTACTCAGAGGTGATCTCTGCCTGACTTACAAAGCCATGTCCAACTCAGAATTGATGGACATGCTCCACCTAAAGAAATCCAAGTCACTGCGAGCCACTTGCTCAAGTGAGCTAAACCTCGCCACAACAATAAATAGAACATGCTGGAGGTATAGATTCCTGTCACAGAGACTCCCCATGCTTTGGAACAAAATTCCTAACTGCATTAGACAGAGCCCCTCACTAACACACTTCAAGAGAAACCTTGACGAGTGGATGGGTAACAGAAAATACACCCCTGGGATCACTTCATTGGCTCTTCTTGACAGATGCTCAGTTAATTAATCAATGGGGCAGAGAAAGCTGACACACTCTGGCTAGGCTTATAAATGCCCTCGGGCAGATAGCCTAGTACCTACCTATGAACCTAAATCCCATCAACAGAGCGAATGTCTCTGCTGGTGAGGAAGATGCATGGGATATATCTCATCATCAGAGTGAATGTCTCATCTGGGAAAGAGGATACATGGGATATATTTCATCATCAGAATGAATGTCTGTTCTGAGAAGGAAGATACAGGGATTATGGGCCCAGGTTGTACTAGTGTGTCTGTGTCTGTGTTTGTGTTTGTGTCTGTGTGTGTGTGTGTGTGTGTGTGTGTGTGTGTGTGTGTGTGTGTGTGTGTGTGTGTGTGTGTGTGTGTGTGTCTGGTGGGGCGGTTGCAGCACCATACTTCACACATAAAGGCATTTTCTTTTTATACACTAGTAAAACACCACAAATAATAAACAAAACAGTAGGTCCACATATGATAACAACAGAATGCAGCTAGAAAGGAAATCTGCTCCTTGTCAAAAGGCACACAGTTTATTGAGAAATAAAAAAGAATGCTTTTAGTATTTTAACTAAGACTTTATCTGATGAAGTTCCGGGGATACTGGGATGAAAGCACTTATGATATTTGATTTTGACTTGGTTTTATTATTTTTTTATTTCTCAATACATTGTGTGGAAGGGAAGGCAGACAGTGACATTGATCACTGACAGGAGAGAGAGGAAGTGAGACAGGCAGGTGACAATAATCTCCGCTGATTGGCAAGGAGGCAAGCAAACATGGACACCAGTTTCTATTGGAGTAGAGCTCAGGGCTACATTCACTGATTGGAGGGAGGGTGAAGGGGACATTTTAACCTTGTCCATTAGTAGGAAGGAAGAGTGAATGCATGGGTTCTCTTAGTTGCCAGGCTGACGAAGATGTACCATATCATAACTGGTATTTTAGGGTGGGATTTGAAATTGGTTTTGGGATATTACTGGAGTTTGAAGTAGTCATAACCTGCTGGCAGTACAAGGGTTAGGAGACCTCCTGAGTAATGTCTAGCTGGGAAAATGCTTTGTCAGAGATTCTTTTATAGGTTCATAGGTTGGTACTAGGCTATCGGTCCTAGGGCCTATACAAGCCCAGCCATAACAATTCCCTGGCTATTTCTTCCCACACTATTTACTTCCCTGGACCCCTGTCTAGCAGGGCGACTGACGTGATCCCCGGGGTGAATTTCCTTTCTCCCATCCAATCGTCAAGGTTCCTTTTGAAGAGGACCAAAGAGGCACTCTGCTTGAAATGTATGGGCAATCTATTCCATAGTCTGGGGAGTCTCTTGGTCAGGAACCTATCCCTCCATACTTTAGCTCATGGGTGGTCGAATGACAGACTACTATCAACCTGGTATCTGTGTCGATGTTATCTACGCCCAGTTTGCAGTCATCTCATCTGCAAACTTTGTCAGCCATAACCTCCTGTGTTTGCTTTTGCCGAAAAAAGTAGATGCCAAACAGTGTGGCCCAGGACTGAGCCCTGTGGTACACACTTGTGACAGGCTTTGAGTTGTGGGTTAACATTTTTTTTGTTGAGTTTTCAATGATTTTTCAGAGATACCCAGTGGGGTATTCAAGGCCTTAGCCAGATCGAGGTAGGCTGTATGGACTGCCTTTCCCTCATCAATGGCTCTAAGGGTAATTTCATTTTCGGTGGAGGGCACGGCCTTTGTGATGAAGTGGGACCACAGTTGCAGCCACTCCCTGGGTACATCTAGCTGTGGGTAATTCCTCGTTGAGGTAAGGTGGAGCACACAGCCGGGGACACCATCAGGTCCCATGGATGCTGTGTTTCTGCAATTGCGAGTATGATATCTCTCCTTTTGGGGGGGAGGGGGGAGAGAAGTTTGCACTGAACCTGTCAGCCAGTATGTTGGCAATGTCCAGCATGTTTTGTTTATTGTGATGACAAGGTTTAGATCCCTGGAGCGTGTGGCTCTGAGGGATTGGGATTTCTTTAAGTGTAGCATGTCCAGCAGCTCTGGGTTTGACATGGCCTTGTATGTTAAGCAAAGATTGCCTCTGAGTAGACTATATGCGACAGAGTATAGCTGGAGTTTTTTAAGGATTTTGGAGGGTACATACACTAGACCTTTCAACAGTACTCCAGCAGATTCTTAAACAGTATAATCATGACTCTGATTTGCTCCATTTTATCTACAACATATATTTAAGGGGACATTGATACCCTTAGGTAGGGCACAGTAGGGGTAAGCATAAGGGTCTGTATGAACTAGGATATATATGTTATAATATATCTTATGCCTGGTGTATACTAAGGAGTAAGAAGCTTTTATAACATGTGCAAGCATTATTACATCATTACATCATATAATACAAGTAAGGATATAGGTCTATAATGCCTGCCTAAAATACTTTCTATAACAGTGGTCACTGTCAAATTTGTTTACTTATTTATATGTTTTAAACAAGGTAACCACATGGAACTTTTTAAACCTAGCCTGTGAGCACTGTCTAATTAAGTGACTTGTTCAGAGTCACACAGTAGGCCAATGGAGGCTGACGGATCAAACCTAGAAGCAGCTTGTTAACAGCTTATAGATTTAATTTATTGAATTCTTCCTTGAATCTTAAGCTATTGCTTTGCATTATTTATTCTGGTAATGAGTTCTATAAACAGGCAACTCTTTCTCAGAAACCAAGTTGTTAGCTTCATATTCTAACACAAGATATTATTGATTTCAGATGTCCTTGTCTATGGCTTTTTATGTGGCCAGGGCATTATAGCAGGAATTTATCACTTTCAGCTATATAAGCATAAATGATACCACTCAGCCATCAAAATCAGTTCAAGAACTCCAGTGTTTGTCATTTCTAATCCTCAGATGATATAACACGTCACAACAGTTATCCACAGTTCCGTTTAAAAATTACAGCAACAACCAAAAGTAACAAAAAAGTTACTAGGAGCACTACAGGCTAAGACATGAGAGACCAAGTGAATTTGCAGCTAGTCCCATACTATAGAAATAGGGTTGCCACGTTTTCAAATGGCCAAAGTGGGACATTTTCGGGACACACATCAGCTTTTACAGGTCGACACATACCCACGGTCAGTACAAAGGATAGAACTTAACTTTTTTGTCTAAATAAAAGCTTATTCTTGTAGCAGTTTAGTTGCTTCTTCTGTTTCTTGTAACATTTAGGTATTTTAGATACAGAAATAACTATTTTATGCAACTATTACATAAAATATGGGATATAATTATATCCTACAATCTCAGGACATTTGCCATTTTTAATATTTTTTGTCAGGACACAACTGCCCAAAGAAGGACTGTCCCTCACAAAGTGGGACAGGTGGTACCCCTACTGTAGAAAAACTGCTTCCCTATTAAATAAGCAAATGTTCGATATTTCAAACGCCACTATATCGACAGCTAAATGTCGCAAATGCCAAATCCCGAACAAACGGAACAGCGATTTTTTTTCCTAGGGAAAAAAATCACTGGTCTGAAAAAAAAAACAAAACAAAAAAAAAAAAAACAAAATAAACTGGGGGTGGCTTCACCCCCACCCCCTACTTTAAATATACCAACTCCGAGATCACACCACAGTGGAGGAAACGGCAAAGTCCCAAAAATGGCCCAGTGTTTTTTTTCCCTAGGAAAAAAATCTCTGTTCCATGTCTTCGGGATTTGGCCTTTTCGACATATAGCTGTCGATAAAGCAACGTTCGCAATATCGAATGTTCGCTTAAATAATAGGGAACCAGAAAAACTTTTAGATGAAAATATTTGTAATTATACAGTATAATTTACATTTGTAATGTTTGTGTCATACTCTCAGCTGTAAAGTATCACTGCAACTGTAAAGACAACCAAAGAACCATTAACTTTTAACTTTTAGTTGTGATGTTATTTGTAATTCATCTTCACTTTTGTGAATATCTGTAGCTGTAGATAACTGGAGAAGATATAGGGACAGTTAGCTGTGCTATTAATTCTACTTCACACATTTACTTTCAAATAAATATCATGTGCATGTCCGAGAAACAAAATTGCAACATCTAGTTTGCAATGCCACTTGGCAAGTTTGTTCCACTGCTTTATCCTTTCGTGTAAAGCTGTGTGAAAATAGATGCTTATGTGTCTATTTTTTAATACAACAGACACATTTTAAACAACAATCACTAAATACAAAACTACTTTTTGGAGCTTCCTGGAAGGAAAGGAGATATTTGGTCAAAGACTACTTCAAAATGGAACTAAGTAAAAACAGAGTTCTGCAAGTAATAAATTATTTATTGTCGCCTGCTAAATATTTTACACCCTCTCCTTAGGATCATTTTACCTTGCTACTAACGATCTCTAGTTTTACTGTTAGAATACTAAAAGATAAACAAGAGCTTTCTTGGGTAAATGAGATCATTAGCCATATGATAGAGGAAGAGATGCCCTGCAGCCAGCATGCTAATTTTAAACTAATAGTTGTTATAGGGACATGTTAATTTGTGCCTAGAGGCATTCTAGTTTGAGACCAAAATTCTTTTCTCTGAGCACATGTTCTGTCTGTAATGTTCTAACTTTAGCTGTGAATTGGTATTTTCGTGATATTAAATCCATTTATGAACACAGCATTTGTGTTAATCTGCCAGAATAAGTTTTTCTACTGCTATTTCACATTATCTCCCAGTTCTGGCCTTTTCTTCCTGCTTTTGATTTTTATATATATTTTTCTATTTGTAATGTAAGAAGAAGCAAAAAAGGGGAGACAGCTTATTTTCACTCTATAGCAGCAGTGGTTATGCTCAGACACAATGGTTTGCATATTGTCAGTTTCCAGTTAGGCTTCCTTTAATTTCTCTTTGGCCACCCCAGTCAACTTCTCCAGCACACACATACGGTCCATAACTTTTGCAGAAGCTTTTAGCCACTCTGATTATGGTCATGTGCAAAGTTGTTAGTCACAGATCTGACCTGAAGCTCGAAAATTTTCTGTACAACATTGATAATGCTTGAGCTTTGCTTTGATGTTGCTTTTTAGAGGATCCCTTACTGTTTGCCTTCTGCAATACCATTTCTGCTTTATGCATTTTTTTATATTTAATATTAAGCAACAAATATGCCTTTTGATGTGACTCAGACTGCTTTTTTATCAACTATATTGCAGAAGTCAGAAGCAAGCCATAAAATCAACAGAGAAATTAAACCAGAATTGTTTCCATTTGTCTTTGTAAGTAATGACAGCAAAGAAACTGCCCATTTCTTTTCATAACTATGTCCTGGAGGAAAGATATTGAACACCAAGACAGTACATTCATAAACAAGTGATGATTATAGTCACCAGTTCAATATAATATTTTTCTCCCTGTCCATTTTCACAGACACTAAGCAATTCTATTTTTCCTCAGTGTAAAACAAATTTCTTAAAACAGCATATAATTAACAAGAAATAAGTAGGAATACTCCAAATGCAGAAACATTAGTAAACTACAAACTGAATAACATTTTATTTTTAATTTGATGTAGCTCTTTTAGTAAATTTAGTTCTAAAGGAAAAATTACAGCTGGTGCATTTTGTGGTTTCCCTTGATGATTGCCCCTTGGGCAATATTTCATTACTATTCTGTGCAGCTTCTAGTCATCTGTTGCCTTACAAAATTAAGGACAGCATCCATAGTATGCTACATGATTACAACCAATTGAAAGAGGCTGTATAAAGGACTGTACGCAAACTTCAGAAAATGCTAGTAAAAAGCAGACTCATACTATACTTCCTTCTAATTTTATGACTTCAGGTTTAAAACAATTGACTAACTAGGCTTGTTAGGCAACTAAAGTGAGATAAAACATGTTGAGAGGCTAGATTTATCTAAAAAGGAATATAGAAGGCAAGGTGTTCATTACTTTCCTGTACTGTAGCTTCCAGCTGTCCAGACATCAACACACACAGCCCACTTTTATATCAGGGCACTAACAGATCTTTTATTTTGTGTGCGTGAAGCTCAGCAGTCCTCAGAAATTACTAGGGGAGGCACAGTGACACCTCATAGCAACAGGTCCCCTACTTTGATTCTTGGCTGGGGTTCCTTCTGTGTGGAGTCAGTATGTCATCTCTATATTCAGATGGGTTTCTTCTTGGTGCCCCAGTTTCCTCCCACATTCCAAAGATATGCAGTATGTGATTTGGACACTCAAAATTAGGTGTGAGTGCGCGTGCAAGCATGTGGTGTGGAAAAACTACAGCGGCAAGACTAGCCACCTGACAGTATAAACCTTGGCTGTAGATGATTGTCATTGTTGAAGTGATACCCCAACCCTGTGTTTAGAAATAGGAAAAGGCATTGTTGATGGATGGATGGATGGATGGATGGATGGATGGATGGATGGAGACATACATAAGCTTGCTATATGGCCATCCGTTTGCTCCAGTGATATATAACATTCTGTTCTTTGTAAACTGTATTTGCTTATCACCTCAGTGCCAAGGTTCTGCATGTCATACTTGATAGCAAACAGACTCCACCAATGTACACCTTTCAAACTGGGCATCACCCTAGTGGTTTACCCTTGATTCTATCCCATGCAGCCACCTACTAGTCTTACATCAAGGTCCTAGCACTGCAGGTAGAGATAAAGACTGCATTAGGAGGTGATAAAAATGTACTGATAGAATAATTTGTATGAAAAGTTATAAAAGTAGGAACTGAAAGAAAAATGAGAATGCGGAGAATAAGCCTTCTCAATGCAATTCAAGGGTGCAAATGATTAGAAAGTAGATGGGCACTCAATATAAAGTAATCCTCAGAAAAGAAAGTAAAATGTGACGTTGCATGCTAGAAAACAAGCAGAACTGTCAGGTTACTTCACATGTATAGCAAAGTGAAATTTCCAATTAGAGTCTTCGGGGTTGAAAAAAATATTTGTTCAGTATGACAAAGGACAGTGAATTCCATTTACCAGCTATACTTTAGTTCAGAGTTCACTCACCAAATTTAGATGTAGGCTTTAAGCTTTTACGTTTAACAGCAACTTTTGAGAGAAGTTAGGTAGATCAGAACATGATTGCTATTAAAACAGACTGTAACTGAACAAGAGATGCCTATGCGACAGCTTCTTTGCAAGTTTCATCCATCTGGATGAGAGCAATACCAAGCAGTGAGGAGTTTTGACCCTGGAGTAATAGTACAATGACTCCCTTATCAGAAGGGAGACTCATTATTATGTGTCGCACAAATGTGAAAAATAGGGTGATTTCAAAGTAACAGAAAATGTCAAAACTCACTGTACTGTTATTACAGTGTTTTGCCCCCTGCACCTCCCACATCCCTGTTACTTTTATATGCTAACTCCAAAGTCACTATACCTTGAAGTAGGAATACTACAAAGTACCTTGGTCTTGAACTTACTCAGACATGCTTGCACATTGTCTTGCTGTTATGAGGATTTTAACTGCAATCCCAATGCTTTCAGCAAGCACCATGATCCATATAGCTATCTCTCTCTATATATATGTGTATATATATATATATATATATATATATATATATATATATATATATATTGTTGTATCTTTCGGCTTTTCCCAGTTGGGGGTCGCCACAGCGGAACTCCAGTCCGCTAATGATTGGCAGTAGATTTTTACGTACTGAGTTGCCAGCCCTAACGTACAACCTTCAACGAAGGTACGCCCATTCACACATGTCTCCACACAGAAGACGCTTTAGCCGAGACTCGTACAGGACAACGTCTTACTGTGAGGCGACAATGCTACTGCAGCACCACCACCGATATATATATATATATATATATATATATATATATATATATATATATATATGTCTATAGGCATCTAACAGTATAGCAAGAAAGAATAACAAAGAAGTGGTGGCATGGTGCATTGCAGGGAGACATCATGCCCATCTTATTTGTTATTTAAAGACAGGTCTTAGCAGGTATTGTTTTATGTGATATAGAGCACTCAGCTTTCAATGGACTTGCTTGACAGTATGTCAAAATGCATTTGAAAGGACAGGCTTTGAGCAAGATACACTCCAAGGTACTTTTTAGGGCAAAACATTTCCAACAAAATTACATGGACTTGTTAATATCTGGAAGTTGGTTTGGATAGATAATGATCAGATCAGACATGTTGGCAAAAAACAAAACAAAACAAAAAACCCCAAAACATTGATTTATCTTGTTCTTATTCAGCAGTAGCTAGCAATCATATGGGTTCTTATTAGAATGCCAAAAGCTTAAAATAGCGAATGACCTAAAGGTTGGAAATGCTGGATCTCGATCTGCTTTTTGTGAGATCGCGGTACAGTGAGGATTGGAATATTTGCCCTTTCCTCACTGTAGTGTGATCTCAGAGTTGGTAATATATATTTAGCGGGGGGTGTGGGAGGATGCAGCCCCCTACAATAGCATGTTCGAGAGTTCGAGGTCCTGAATTTTCGACCTTTAGGTCGTTCGCATTTTTGGATTTTCATTTATGTAATATAGACCCAGTCATACAGCAAGTTACTGAGATGACTGGAGATATGTTGAAAAGTACGTGTGAGGAAATAAAATAGTATATGTGTGAGATGGCTGAAGAATCATCTTCATATTTCATTGTTTAATCCTTTCTTGTGTATTTATTCATCTTGCTTATATGGATTAAAAATAATAATGGAATGAATCCCCGATGCATACTTAATGTATTTTATAAATATAACAAGTATATTTTTCAAAACTGCCATTTTGTTATGGGAAAACAAATAGCTCTTATTCAAGTCCTACTAGAGATTCATTAAGATTTACCAGTGAGTCTTCAAAAAGTGATATACAGTGCCAATGGAAATTAGAGGAATTAAGAAAGGAAGCTAACCATATTTGCCTTCATCAGTTCTTTCTGCAGGTCATGTCTGTACCTTAGATACAGCAGTGTGAACATCATCTTTTCCTTAATGATAAAAAGGACAGTAAACCTATCTAGTCTGCAGATTAAGTGCCTAAACATTTTAACTTCTCTCCTTCCCTATCTTCCCCTTTGCCCTTTAACCAGTGGCCTTTGCTCTCTTGCTTGCCTCTGGATTCCCTTTCCAGTACCCAAGAGTGGTAGACCTTTACATGGGTCCACAGCCACTTCTGTGAAAAAGTACTTTTGAACATCTAGGGAATGGTTATTCCGTGCATTCACCTGCCTGCGGTTCCCTTCCTCTCTCTCCTTCCTGTTCAGAATGACCCCTTTATAAGTCTCTGACATGATCTTGTGCACCAGTATCATGTCCCTCTTCGTCCCAATCTCTTATAGTGTCATGTAAAAAAAGTAGGTCCGGTATCCCCTGCTCATATTCCTTGCCCTCCATTGGGCTGAGCTTTCTAATAGCTTTTCTCTAAATTCCTTGCAGCAGCCTGATGTAATTTTCCTTATAAGGCCTCCAGAGCTACATGTAAACATGAACAAGTCTTCATAGAATGGAAGCATTACCTTTTGCTTGTGGGATATATCTGACATATTTTCTGCTAGCGGTGGTCCAATCTAAGTGTGATCAACAACCCCAACTCCTTTTCTGCTTTTGCCATCAGTTCTATACTTCCCAAATAAAACATCAGACTAGTTATTGTACCTCGGGTGCCACCTTTCTGCGCTGTCATTCAGCCTTTCTAAAACCTTCAATAGACTCTTTCCTGCTGTCTTCCACTGGTACAACTATATCCCTGTTGTCACAAAAAAGTTGGTCTTGCTCTGTATTCCCTCACATATGTCTAAGAAAAACACAGTGAAGTTACTGAATCCATGACAGATGCTTGTACTACTCCATTAAATCCCTTCCCTAATTTCTGATAAAGATCCTTTTACCACAACCTTCTGTATCCCTCCATTCAAACATGCAGCAAAGGAGAAAAAAAGTATATTGTTGAATACAAGCATGTTTCTACTGACGTATGACTTTCTCCACTTTCTTTAGTCAGATGTCCTAAAATACTGATAGGCCTATAATTTGTAGTTTCAGAAGATTCACACGTTTAATGATTTGTATAATGTTGCTCTGCTTGTAAACACTGGAAATAGACTGATCCCTAATGTTTCTGTCAATTACCACTGCAACTGTTTTAGCAATCTTAACATTGGAGGTGTTTATATGCAAGAAGCAGATTATTGATGGAAGGACAACTGTGCCCTTTTACTTGCTTAAGAGGTGTTTAATGGAGACTATGCTGAATGTGAAAATTCTAGTGCAGAGATACCGACTCATATGTGGGATGATTTAATGTGAATGTGCAGAATACGACAAGTCAGTTTTTCAGTTGTTGTGGAAATGTGGTCATTAATGCAACTAGCAATTTAAGTTGGTATTTTCCCACAAAAGCAGAGGATTATTGTTTCCCCTTATGTATCTGTGACATAACTGTGTGCACCAGTATCATGTTCCCCCATTCTCTTCTGGTATACAGGGAGAAGAACACTAGCTCTGTACTACCCACTGGTCATATTCCTTCCTTTGAAAAAGTAAAGGGATTACTGAGATTAGTTTGGTGCTATCTGGTTTCTTTCTATATCCCAAAGTATAATTTTCAACTGTCCCTGATTTTGCCTCATATTTTGCCCTATCTCTTATAGGTTTTTTGATTGGGGGGTAAATTAATGATGATTACAGTCAATCTATAATGCTAGACATTGAAGTTTCAGTCTTTGTTTTTCTTAAAATGCATGTTGATACAAAACCTGTTGTTTTATTAACTTTTAAGTGAAGTAGAGCAATAGTTAAAAATTTTTCTGATTTTGGGCCTTTGTCCCTCATTTTTTGCTTTGTGTTCCAGTCTTGAGCAAAGAAGTTGAGAAATATATATTAACAAATTGATTGTCCTTCAAACTGTACATAGATGTGCATGCCTTCGGTGTGTCAGTGAGCACATTTTGCAATAGAATGATATTCTATCCAGGTTCAAACTGTACATAGGTGTGCATGCCTTCTGTGTGTCGGTGAGCACATCTTGCAATAGAATGGTATTCTATCCAGGTTCAAACTGTACATAGGTGTGCATGCCTTCTGTGTGTCGTTGAACACATATTGCAATAGAATGGCATTCTATCCAGGACTGATTTTTCTACCTTAGACCCACATAGCACTAATATATGCTACAGTGTTCTGTGACTTAGAACTAGAAAAAGCAGGCATCACAGAATGAATGAATGAATTACTTTATTTAGAAGCGCCATAAATAATTTTTAGCATTACTATCTCTACTATTTTATAGGGACCATGTCTTGAGTATTTCAGCCATGATCCCTTTTAATTCCAAGGCTAATCCATGCCAGAGTTCTGCAACATGCAGTTCTTTCTCTGACAAGGGTGTGCATTTTTTCAGTAGGATGAGAAAAAAGGGTGCTATTCATAAACATTATATGCATGGAGTAGGGCTGGTACACAATCTGTGGCAAACTAAAACCCGAAGTGATTCATAGAATATGGTACACAATCACCTTAGATCCTGCACATGGTATTACTCCACAGTGTACTTCATGTATGGACTATGAATGCAAATGAATCCTCCCCCCAGCTCATATCTGATTCATAAATTCTGCACCATTTGCATATGGGCTGCTTCCAACAGGGTTACTTATGTGACTCCAGCTGCATGCATACAGATGGTGAACTACTTGTCAGCACTATAATTTCCCTCCTTCCTCCTGATATTTGCTCATCATACAAATCTCATCAGCAGATTAGTGTTCTGTTTAAAAAAAAAAAAAGAGAGAGAGAAACTCCTTTGCATGAGTATCTGCAGTAGAGTTCCCTGTGGTGCAGGCAGACTTGCTAACATAATATGTCCTGTCCTCCACCAGTGGGAGTTCACACAGCATCAGATCCCCTCAGTACCATAATATAGGTGGAGCTAGATTCTTAACGAATGGCAAATCTTTGTGAAATGCAGTTAGGCACGACAGAAGAACATTATGTAATAGAGAACAGATACTTATTGTGGTCTGTGTCTGGTACATACCTTAACTTCCTCTGCCCTGCTCTATTGTGTTGCACTTCAGTGCCGGAAATGTAGAAGAGATTGTGAATTCCTGTGGCTAGAAAGTACAATGTGTGTTTGTACACTATTTATATATGCAGACATTCCTTGTATATGTTTTGCTCCATTTGACTAACTGAAGAATTAGAGTAACCTGTACCCACCTAGGACTAAAGCAGAAACCTGCAATGTTAGACTGGTTTATCCCTACCCCTCACATTGATGAATACAGAAGAGTGCTGAGCCCAGACTGGTTAACGCAAAAAAGAACAACTCAAATACTAATCTATTATAGAAGGGAGAGACTATTAACATCACTGTTTTTTTGTGTTTTAATGAAACTGGACAGATGGGCTGGGTTTCAACACTACTTTTAAAGTGTTTGTCCAGCTAAAAGTGGGAATTTTTAACTGGTATAATTTCTAACATCAGTTTCATACTTTATCTAGAAAATAATTTACTTTTAACCAGCTGATCATCCCAATAAGGGATGCCACTAAAAGGTCTAACCTCTTGCACTAATGATGTAAATTTCACCATAAACGCTGAAATCCTTAGCAGTTATACTTTTAATCATTCTTGTCCATGCTTATTTATTTAATATATTTTACTTTCATCAAAAGATTCCCTGTAAAAGAGTTTTTAACACACAGATGTGACAGATATAGTTATTGTTTGACTTGCATGGATGCCATCCATTATTTAAATTTAATGCGGCTAATGTAATGTGCACTGATGATTATCTGTGTGGTCTTTTATGGACTTCAGAAGTTTATATTGTCTCTTTATTACTTTCAGTGTATCTGATGAACTCTAGATGAAATCACCATGTAGCTTAATGAAAATACATTATTACCACTTTTACCACTGCTATTAAACTGTGTTAAGGGAAGGATGCCCAGGCAGAACTTGCTGGGTGGCCTAATGGTTAAGGTGTTTGCCTTACAAACACAAGGTGCAGGGTTTGAGGCTCACAAGAGATAATTGGCTAGGCTTAAAATGTCTCACAAGTGCAGTTAGCTTAGTACTAATCTATGAACCTATGTACCTATAAACTTTGGATTGGCCAGTTAGTTCAGCATGCAAATTAAGATGCATGCAGGCAGGCCAATAGCCTCCTGATGTGTCTCAGTGAATAACAGTCTTCCACCATGAACACACCTCCAAATGAACATTGTAAAAAGCATGTATATAAGCTGAACAGATTCAGTAAGTATCAAGTGAATAAGAATAATAAAGCTTTCATTTGAAAGCTGATTTAAGGCTACTTTGGATCCTTTCAACCAGAAGACAAATGAGGCAGTGGTAACTGATTTTCAGTGGGATAAATCACTCATTTCAATATTTAATCAACTCAGGTTTCAAAATGGAGAGGGCAAGTACCAAAAGTCATTTTAAGGACTACCAAGGAATCTCTATTCAGGTTTTTATATATATGAATGTTGCAGGCATTTTTTGCATACAGACATTCAGTGCAGTGATCCATGTCTGTTTGACTGCAGTACAAAACACCAGCATCCTCTAAAAGTGTACAGAATATATGTATACATCTGCACACTAAGTTAATGACTTCCCTGTACACATCTGTGTACTATGTTTATGAATTCCCTGACCTATTGCTAAAGTAAAAGGTGTCATCTGTTTAGATTAAGTAATCCATTATAATCTAGTCACAAGACAGCATTCCTTAACCTAGTGGGCCCACCGGAGGCTTTTCTTAAACGTATCTTAAATTAGCGGTTATTACATTAGTAAAAGAAGGTTTGTATTTTTGAGTTGGTGAAATCAGGAAGATGATCACTGTGGGAATCTGACAGATTGCCAGTAATAACAAAAAGGCAGCCCAGAAAGTCCGTAGGAAAATATTTATTGACCAACTTAAAGTACACCAAATAGACTTAAGCGCTTTTCGTACGCACAATGTATGAACTTCTTCAGAGAACCAAGCAAGTGAAAACACAGCATTAATATAACTTTCTCAGGTCAGCTGATATTACGCCCTTGCTCAATTCAAATTAAAAGAAACAGCATAAAAAAAAAATCACAATTTTAAAACAGAACAGTTAAAAAATTATTACGTATATGTCTCTAGGTTTTAGTATATCATATACTTTCAGAAATTCAGATAGTGAAAAAACCAAAATCATTATAGTAACAATATTAAACTCTCCCTAAGCGTTAATGAAGGAATATAAAAAAACCTTCTAAAATATTTATATATTTGTATAGGACACATAGTGATTAAAGAATAATAATATTATTATTATTATTATTATTATTAATAATATTGTCAGTAGATAATCCTAAAATAAGTTAACCTATAATAAATCATACATTATAAATTCTAAATGATTATCAATTATCAAGATTGCCAGTAATACTTAAACTTACTAAATATTTTGTTAATAGCTAATCCAGATAACTGTTGGCTCCTGGTTTAGTATCAGAGAGTACTTTAATGACTGAAGGGGATGGTAATAAGTGAGAATCATGTAGTCATTTATACATTCAGTACAGGTTGAGAGTACATTATAGTACCCGGCTAATGACCTTTTCCTCTGCTCAAAATAAATGAAAGGCATTAGTTTGCTTGCATTGTATATCTGGTAAAGTTTAATGCTAGAGGTTAATAGCATTTCACACCCATCAGTTTCAGATGATCCTTACTACAGTGCCTAAGGAATAAGGAGCTATACACTAGTATTGCAACACAACGAGCTTATTGTATCCTTGTGATTCGTAGTATAATGAAGAATGATGCGCTCTGAGTTAGGTGAACCTCAACCAACCTTCAGATATGGCTAGCACACATGCATTTAGAAGTATAATTTCAAAAGACTGTATGTGAGTGACTAAACTAGCCTAATTCCTTGGAATTTGTACAAGGAGTTTTTCTTACAAAATGGGGCCTGAAAGAGGGTGGGAGCTGGTTGAACTTAATTTTTTTAAATCCTCTAACAGAGGTTGTGCTGAGTAGATTACATATATGAATGACAAAATATGTATTCTGTCAATTTTATTTAAGTAAAAGCTGAGTAGTCCAAGAACCTCTTTAGTAAGAACAGTATAAATAGCATATTTCATGTTTAAATGCGTCTAGAATAAAGACTCTTGTTTTACATATGTAAAATGTAATATAGTGTCCTGTCAATGTAAAGCAGCTACAACAAAATGAGCTGCTACCAAAAGGCTGTATAATGCCAAAGGTAACCAGAAATTATTGATCTGATGTTTGATATTTCATATCCTTCATCTGTAGGACTAAGACTGATAGGTACTTAGTCATCCCAATAAATAAAACTTCCCCAGGTTACCCTAGCTCTGCCCCTCCCCTTTCATCACAGTGAAGATGCTCTAAATAAAACAGAATGAAAGTGCTAAATCTTTAACTCGAGTCCTATTCCTGCTGCCATTTTCATAGTGCATTTGTTCGTTTTGAGTTTGTATTCACTGCTCAGCATCTTGGTTTTATATAGTCTGGACTTTGTTTCTAGATGTCAACACTGTTTTCAGTATTAATTTTAGTCTTCTAAAATATTCCTTATTAAGCTTTATTCACATTTGTTTATGTTTTATTGTTGCTCCATCATTAATTCCCAAATATTTATATACTCCCTCTTGCTCATGTTCTTTTATATTACATTCCTATCCCAGTTGATATTTTCTTGGTTCTACAGCCTTCCTGTTTTAATGGTTGCTTTTGCACATTTTTCAAGACCAATTGGCTTTACTGGAAAGGCGCACCCAGACCCTGCTACAGTTTGCTGTGAGGGAAAGGTTAGTTTGCTTTTTATTTGTTGTATTCTTTATTACTTTATTGCCTTTTTCTATTTAGTATAGTGTAATTTGTTTACTTTACACTGTGTTTTACTTGTATTCTGCTTTTAACTGCATATTAAAACTTGAAAAGACACCACAGCTCTGTCTCTTGTGAGTCAGACAGAAATTTCCCACCCTCCCACTTGGTTACGGTTGTGTTCTTAAACATGACTATCTTTCTAGTTGCCTGCCCCTTATGTTAATTTGACCATAGATCTCATTTCCTCTCTGCTTTTACTGACTGGTGTGAATAGGCACAAAATTATCATTTTGTGAAATCACTCCCCTTCAACTATTTACATTTATTGGCCATTCTACTGTATTCCATAGTACCAGAATAAAAAAGTGACCGCCCCCTTTCAATCTATCTTGCTGTTTTAAAAATAGTGACTCTCCACTAAAACTTAACTTTTAGACAGGTAAAACTTAAGTTACCTACTTTCACATCTAACTCCTCTAGTGCACACTGCAGTGTTTAGGATAAACCGTTTTTTTTTTCATCTTACTATAAGCATCTTTTACAAGACCAACAGTTATTGGAGAACCCACATTCTGCCTCTCAGTAGTCATCTTAGGATTAGTGCTTCTGGTTGCTCCTGGTGAGAGAAGGAGTGCAGTTACATTATTTCCTGGGGACTTCTGATCACCAGAAAGTTTAAGAACTGCTTTATAGGTGACAGCTTAGAATATGTGCTTATATTCTGATCCTGGTGAGAGTAGGAGAAGAGTGCATTGATTCCTGATTCTTTCTGGGTGGAAAGTGAATGTCAGTGCTTAACGTACCTGATTGATCTGGTTGCTATTAGAGGCATCTACCAGAAAAAGACTACAAGCCAGCAGACCCTTGCTTCATCTGGGACAAGACTGTGAATCACCAAACAGGCCGTGGCCTGCTTCTCTTCTTGGGATTGGTACTAACATTTTTCTTCTGGTGAGAGAAGAAGCAAAGGAGTATTGTATCCCAACAGAATAAGCTGTGCTGAGACCAGCATTAGTAGTAGCCATTCATGCGACTCCCCTCTTTTCATCATTCTTGACAAGCTAATTCTTTATTTTCAGTAAGTACTGCTTGATTTCTTTCTAACTTCAGAATATCTGCCTAAATACGTCATCTTTAAATTTTCAGGGTCTAAATATTAGTTTCCCCTCAAGTGTTTGGCAATGCTCTGCACAGACTCAGACACTTTGAGTGACATTTTTCCTGTAAAAGACTTCAGTACTTAATATATTGAGCTCATATCCAGGCATGTCTAAAGGTCAGACCCCTGCACTTTCTACTGTCAACCTGGTGAACTTGGGCATCCTGAGGCAATGTAGCAACTGCCTCATGTACACAGACAACCATCTCCTCTTGCCTCCCAACACTATGACTTGTGAGAGATGCACATATATAGCCAAACTGAAAGCCAGGCACTCTCCAGCCAAGACAGGATCAGCCAGTCAAGAGTAGAAAGGTTACACCTGCACCACACCACATTCAACACATAGCCCTCCAGAACATACACCAACACAACCCTCACATAGTAACACAAAACACAAACCTACTTTTGTGGAGGCTCTCAATAAAAAACAACAGAGACCTCTGAGGCAGAAACGCAAACAACCACCACATCCCAGCACAAACCATGAGACACATAGCTCACATAAACAGTGTGCATTTTATATACCTTGAATATTTATTAATTAAAATACTTAGTATCAACTTTTTTGTATTTTGTAATTAACAACTTCTTGCATTTCTAATTTTCCAGTTTTCTACCAGTGTTGTTTTTATACCTGCATTACATCTGTCTGTACCTTTAACTCTCTGGAGTTGTATCATATATACTATTTCAATTGTATTTAATTGATTAATTGTTAAATTGTTGGGTAGCACCAGTATATAAAATGCACCTGGTGGCTTGATGTTTATTCCTTTGAAGGCTGTTGAGCCGAGGTACCGGAATAAATCTGTTGTATCCTGTATCCTGTTCTTGTGGTTTGTATCATGTAGAAACATCCTTGACCTGGACATTACTAACATGGGTGACCATTTCTCTACACCAGTAATCAACTCCTCCCTGGTCAAATCTGACCACAAGCTAATCATGATGGATATCCACATCCCACCCTCACCCCCTCCCCAAAGGAAACCACTGTAAAAAATTTCTCCAAAGCCAATTTTGGACTTCTAAAAACAGAGGTGGCTAACTTCACAACATCCATGTAAATGGAAAATAGGTGCCTGACTGCTGAATTATACACCAGTGCACTTTATGAGCACATATGCAAGTGCATGGAATGGGCCATATCAAACAGAACCAATATGCCCTCCTCCAAAAAAAGGAAGCCAATCTGGTGGTCCCTGACCATAAACAAACTCTACAACAGAAGGAAAAAACTGTTGTAGAAAAGGGTGAAGTCCCAAGACTGGAACAACTCCTTTGTCAGCATCAGCAAAAAACTGAGATCCATCATCAAATCGTCTAAAGATAGCTATGAAAACAAAATTGCTGCAGATTCTAAAGACAACCACAAGGCATTCTACAGTTATGTCAAGACTCTACATGGCAATACTCGCATCTGCTCTGAGTTACAGCACAATGGCAATACATATACAGAACCAACTGATATTGCCAAGATATTGGCCGACAGGTTCAGTGCGAACTTTACCCCCCTTTCACCCCCTAAAGAGCCAATCACAATACCTGAGGAATGCCAAGTCCCTATTATCATGGCTATACAGGTAAAAAATGCACTGTCCAAAGCCAAGAATACAGCTTCCATGGGCCTGATAATATCCCTGGCTGTGTTCTACATGAATTACAAAGTGAACTGGCACCACACCTGAGTACCCTGTTCAATCACAAATGGTGCACTGCTACAGCCATCCCACTCCACAAAGGGGGAGTGACTACAGACCTTGGGAGCTGCTGTCCCATTAGCCTGATGAGTCTGATATGTAAGACTATGGAGTGCATCATCTTGAACGTATAAATAAGGACAAAGGGAATCTCCAAACTCTGGACCCCAAGCAGTTTGGGTTTGTGAAAGGTAGATCATGCCTGCTCAACCTGATAGACTTCTTCGAGTCAGTCACCAGAGCTGTGGGTGAGGGCAAGGTAGTTCACACAGCCTACCTAGATCTTGCCACAACCTTCAACACCATCCCTCACTCAGGAATCATCGATAGACTCACTAAACTAGGCATAAACCCCTATGTCATAAGATGGGTTGCCAACTGGCTCACTGATAGAACCCACACTGTGAAAGTAGCAGACTCCAAATCTGACTACCAAACAGTTACAAGTGGTGTCCCACAGGAATCGGTCATAGGTCCTCTCCTGTTTGGCATCTACTTCTCTAAAGTTTAAGCCAACTCAAAGGGACTCTAGCTGACCAAGTTCACAGATGATTGCAAACTGGGAGCCATTACTGATTCTCCAACTGGTGTAGACATTCTACAAAAAGGCCTCACTGACACCAGTGACTGGTGCCAGAACTATGGCCTTAAGCTCAATGCCAAAAGTGCATTGTCATTCCCTTTGGGAAAAATTTGGTGCCCATGAACTACCATATAGGCGGTAGCCCACTAAACACTGAGGGTGTGATAAGAGACCTTGGGACACAGGCTGACTGTAACCTCTCCTTTAATAACCACATTACCACTGTAGTCAGAAAGTCCTTCTATGGGGCACATCTCATTACAAAAGGTTTCTCATCTTGGAAGAAAGAGGTCATAATCCCTCTCTACTCATCCCTCATTAGACCTATTATAGAATACAATGCCCCATTTGGTATGTACCTCACTAGGCACCTACAACAACTGGAAAGGCCACAAAAATACCTCACTAAGAGGATCTTAGGCCTTAGACACATGCCCTATATGGACATACTCAAAAAAACCCAACTATACTCTGTCTCTTATCACCTACTTATGACCTATAAAGCCATTTCTGACCCTGAGCTGCTAGATATGCTACGGCTAAAGAAATCCCATTCCCTCCATACCACACTCTCCAGGGAGCTAAACCTCATTACCACAATAAACAGAACATGCTGGAGGGACAGGTTGCTAACCCAGAAACTTCCCATACTCTGGAACAAATTTCCCATTCACATCAAGCAGAGCACTTCACTGGCCCTCTTTAAGAGAAATCTTGACGAGTGGATGGGCAATAGGAAGTTCACCTCAGGGATCACTTCAGTAGGCTTGCTTGACAGGGGCACTGGGGACTAACTTTGGGTGGCATGATGCCAGGGAATCTTCTTGGGCTAGGCTTATATAGACTCCATGGCTGTTAGCCTAGTACACACCTATCAACCTAAATGACATTCTTATATCATCTGAGAAAGTTTTGACCACTTGTAGTTGTGCTTTCAGTTCCTCATCTGATAAACTTTATAGTTATAAATCATCCACAAAAAGATGAGAGGTCTTTATACTTTATTTTCTGTGAGACAAATTGTAGCCGTGGCCTTAGCTGTTAAATAGAGAGTTTAATGGGTTAAGGGCAAGACAAATAAGTAGCGGTGATAGTCATCCTGGAATATTCCCTTTTGAAATTTTATCTCTGGAAAAATAATTTGTCCTTTACCATGACTTAACTGCAAAGTGATTTTTCATTGTTTCATGGTGACTGTGATGTAATCGATCAATGTAGGGTGTATCTTATACATTTTTAAGCATTCTTTTATCCATGAATGTGGGATACTCTCAAATGTTTTTTTTTGTAGTCTATCCATTCAAGTTCTCCACTATGACTTTATTTAACAACAAATTATCCTTTGTTCCATATGACTTTCTTTTGTTATCCTTTTGTTCTACTGCCATGATTGAGTTTTCTTCTAAATGACCACAAACAGTACCAAGCTAAAATAAAAAAATAATAACCAAATAGAACTTTGCAAGAAGACCAGTCCTAAAACAAAGTAGGCAGTGCAGAATAACTTGAAAATAATATAAATTTGTTAAATAAACAGTTTAGTGTTTTCATCCCTAAGTGAATTCCCAAGGGCCACCCTGGGGCATACAGATTATTTTTTTATTGAATTAAATTTTTTACATAAAGGTTTTAATGGGAGGCACCAGTATCTGTTATCTTTATTGAATATTCATGACTTACTTGATGGTGATTGGAGTGTGAATTAATTGGACTATTTATTCTTTGATCTGATGTCACTACTACCCAGCAATGTATTTAATTGATATAGGGAATTGTGTATTTTTTACTTCTGATTATGTCCCATACTTAGGGATGAAAGCACTAAACTGCTTATTTAATGCATTTATATTATTTCTAAGTTACTCTACACTGCCTACTTTATTTTAGGACTGGTCTTACCAAGTTTTATCTGGTTTTCTTCTAAATGACTATAAACTCTAGTGGCATCAGTTCCAATGTATAGTTCTTACAGTGTCAGAAGGCAAGTTATTCGTCTATAGTTTTTAGGATAACTTGCAGGTTTGCTCTTAAGGAGCAGTATTGTTTTTCCTGCTGTTAACCAGGTTGCCATCTGTTCGGGATGCACATATAAATAGCTGTTACTCATGGCTAAATCTTCCTGTAAAGATGTTAATACTTTTAGCCAGAAGTTAGGTACTGCATCTGTGCTTGGGCTTTTCCAGTTAGGAGCTTTTCTTAATTTTGTTTCAATCCCTCTGGCCATTATTTCATCCAATTTCATATCCTGTACATTTGAACTTCTTATGTTTTCTTTCACTTCTTCTATCCATTCAGCATCTTTATATTTCACAGGATTTTCGTAGACATTTCTCCAAAATGTGTATTTTTTGGTAGTGTTTCAATTCCCTTTGCCTTGTTTCCTAATTCTCTATATGACTTTTTTGGGTCATCAATAAATTGCTTATTTTGTACTTTTTTTGTTTATGTTTATCTGCATATCTTCTAAGATTTCCTGCCTGTGCTGATATCATTAGTTTATTATTTACAATAGTGCACAATAGATCTTGATCTATTCTGATACTGCACACTGGTTTTATCATGTCTATCTTTGAGTGTTTTTGTTGATCTGCTCCCTCTTCTGTACTCTTTTAACAGTGACACTTCTTGTCTTAATTGCTTTATAGTTTTCTTTATTCCTTTCCCTTACTGCCCTGTATTTTTGTGGTAAGACTTTATCTGTTATTAATTTAGCTGCACATTAATATATCCTATTTACTTCTGTTTTATCGCATGAATTTGTATGAACATTATTGTGTTTGTTTGTTTAATCAAACTTCTAACATTTTGGGTCTTACTGACTTTTTATAGTCTATTTATTTTATTGATTTTAATATGTCTATTCATCTCTATTAAATTAAGCAACTCTTCCCTTAGACCATTATTTTCTAAACTGAGGGCACAGTCTTTGTTCTCCATTTCCTGTGGGCATTCTACATAAGGTTCCAGAGCATCTTCCTGTGCCATATTCTCTTCAATTTTATCCTGTATCAGCCATTGTTCTTTCATATGGGAAATCGCTGACCTGTCACTCCCCAAAATTGACTGCGTCAGAGCTGCCACAGTTTCCTGTTCCTACCCTTGCTGTGCACCTCCAACTGTATTTTTATACCGGTTTCCTAATGAAGGCTCCAAACTACCTTCATTTGGCAACTGATCAGATGTTTCCCACTCCACCGGTTTCTCCTTAATTTGGGGATTCATTATTCTATCCTGCTGTGGTGTTATCAGAGTTAGATTTTCTACTTTAAAACCTTCACTTTGCCTGTAATCCATAACCACAGTTTCTATTTCTTTTACATCTTCATTACTAATCCTTATGTTTCATATTGTAAAATTCTCCATATCCAGATACCTTTGCCTGTAGTATTTCTCTTCAAATATCTTTGGTGCTGCCCTTTTTGTATTTATTAATTTTGCTTTCTCCTTTGCATAACTATTGCACCATATTAAGTCTCTCTATTTTTCCCATGTCCATATTTCTTCTTCAGATGTCTCCTGCTCCTCTGGTTTCTCCTTACTTGGGGGACTCGTTGTTCCATCATTCTATGATCTAACCTGTTAGATTTTCTGCACTAAATCCTTCACTTCACAGGTATTCCATAACTTCTATTTTTTAACTTCTACTTGACTAATCTTCTGTTCTACGTTCCCCCTTTATGATCTTATTTTTTGTATTATGACATTTTCCATATCTGGTACCTTTGCCTGCATTTCTCTTCAAATATCTTTGGGACTGCTTTTTTGTAATGATTAATATGGCTTGCTCATTTGCATAAATATTGCACCATATCAGATCTCTCTTTCTTTCCCATGTCCATACTTTTTTTTTATACCATTCAAAAATGTCTAGATTTTGTTCTTTATATTTTTGCACTTCCTTAGTTGCTTCTTTTTCCAAACAGATAAAGGTTTATTGGTCTTTATAATGTTTTTCATGAATCTGTTGTATTAATGAACCCAAATCTGCAATTGAAGCTTTTAACAGTTTTTCTTGTGCAAGTATTTTTTCTTTTCTCTTTCTGTCTTCTTTCCAGAAATGCTGGGCTTCTTGCATAATAGTAACAATACATAATTTGTTTCTTATCCTAAAATCCTATAAGCAAGCTGTTATTCCTTTCAGCCCTAATACAGTATCTGGATGATAATGTCTCAGTAACTAGCTAGTCTATGTGCTAGATCCCACTTGTTGTTACTGCGCTGGCTTTTAACAAAGTAAAAATGTGTAGTCGCACTATCTCCAGCCTGATTTTAAATATGTGTGACTATGAAATGCTTGTTTCAACTTAAGGCTGTTTCCTACTATCAAAATTAGAGCTGTTTGTTGTGGAAAATGAATCATAGAAATGACTTGTTGCAAGTTATGACTTTTCAGGCATATAGTGAAATGTATGGAATATTTTAATGTTCTTGCTGCAGTCACCAAATGTCTGGCCACTACCATATTCTTCACAATTGCTGCATAACAACTGTATTTCTGAATGCTGAATTTGTATTTGTCTTTTTATGTTTAAAGCATTAATGTTATAACTATTGTTTCCTTTGCACTCTACAACTATTTTCTACTTCTCTTTTTCCTTGTTGTTTTTTTGTTGCCCCAATTCTACATTCATTTTCTTTCAACCCCCAACAGCCTGAAGTCGTGCCCTCAAACCACACCCATTCTCTTGTGCTGGATACCATCAAGCAATACTATTAATAAGAAGGTGACCACTCCTGGGCAAAGTATTCCATCAGGGAACTGCAAGAATAGAGTACACCTGACACACTGATTCAAATGTAGGTGGAATACCTATTATCTCAAGTCCCTTTTCTTGCTCCAGATATCTCAAGCTTTATAGTTACAATTATCTGCCAGTGATGTGCACCTTCACAGGGGTGGTAAGGTTACTCCTCTCCTACTCATTCCCCTCCTCTATTATACATCTGTCACCCACCCTTAACAAGCTAAATGGAACTTGATTTGTAGAGTGACAGTGACAGACCAATTTTGCATTTACAGTACATATGATACTTGCTGCAGAGACCCTATGAATAGAACTAATCAGTTTTTCCCCTCCCAATATCCTACAGCTTTTTAACAGTTCTGGTACACCAACTATGAACTCACTATTTTCTTTGTATAGTGGCAAACCCAAAGCAGGTTAGTTGTCTAATAGGCATTTTTCCTAAGCTCTAGAGCATATAAAAGAAAAGAAAAAGAAACCCAAAAGTTTCAACTTTACCTGTAAACTGATACTTTTTTCTCTCATGGTGGTATAGCCAAGCTCTTCCCACTCTGTTCCCCTACCCTACCCCTAATTCCAACCCACCCACACTACACCTACTTTTATTCTAAGCTCACCACACCCACCATGCACAGTCATCCAATCATCATCCAATCACCACCTAAACCCTCCAGTACTACCAATTAGTAACTGTGTTACCATCACATTTACCTCTCTACCTTGCCCCTAGCATTTTACACTTAAACCTATACATTCCCCACACACCAGCTATTCTGTATTCTGCACTATCTTTACCCATACGCTATACATCATAATTATCACAATGCCGCTCTTACATATTTCCATCCTCAGCTTACTCACAATAGTCCTTCATCTTACATCATATCATAATAACATAAGCATATGCATCCACTCACTGACCTACCCCTTCTTCACCCCCCACCACATAACTACCATACTAATATCACCATTTCACCAGCATCACACTTATTTAACAGCTCCAAAATATAACTATTCACATATAGATACATACAAATACCAAGTTTCCCCACATCTAGTCTATAAATATACCGACTAACACCTAAACTGTCACACCATGTCTTGCATAAAAAAACACAGCTGAAATTATTTGCTGACATCCACCCAAACCCAGGCCCCAAACTCAGACAGCAAGAACCACTTCGTCCTAACACCACTTATCCTCAATCACCAACCTACAATGTAACAGCTCTGACTTTCTAGTCGTCACTATGAACTTCAGGAGCCTCTTAAAAAAGTACATGAATTTCATGCTTCCCTCTCTCTTTACGCCCCTGTCATTGTACTGTTAACTGAAACCTGGCTAAAACCCCACATAAAAGACAATGAAATCCTACCGCCAGGTTACAACATTCATAGACTAGAAACAACAAAGAAGCATGGTGGAAGTATTGCCATAATATATAAAGACACTCTAAAACTAGAACAATTACAACTAACCCCCAAGGGCTTGACAACCCTGAAATACTAACCTGCTGTCTTGAAGTCAACCCAAACAAATATATTATCATCATCTCAGCCTGTATTCCTTCTGGAAACAACCCATTCATTATTGAGTAACTTCTATCTTGGTCATCTTCCACCTTCAGCCAAGAAACCATAATAATGGGGATATACCTGTGCCTCAGATAACCCTTCCAACTTCATAAACTTGTATGAATTTACTCAACTGATACATTTACCAACTTGGATGGATAAGCACAGTAGCAGACAGTCTATCTTAGACTGGTCCTTAACCAATAAGCTGTCACTGGTCCATCATTCAAGGTGTCTCCCAGACAGCTTAAGTGACCACTTGCCCAGATATCTACTTCGGCATCACCCTAGCCCAGCAAAAAAAATGCACATATAAACATGTTCTCAACAAAAAACAGTTTTCAGCCACTACCTTTAATTTACTCCTACAACACTGCGACTGGACATGTTTAAAATATCTCCATCTAGATGCTGCTGTTGAATACTTTAACAACCAATTCCTTGACTTTCTTAACAGACTTGCTCCCTCTGAAAGGTCCGAGTTAAATCAAACTGTACTTTGTGGCTGACCAAAGAAACTAAACAGCTATTCAAACAAAGACAAAGCATGGTCCCAATACCAGAGTACCAAAAAACAATCCTCCTTTGACATCTACCAACAATTAAGAAACAAGTCCAACAAACAAATAAAAAGTGACAAAAAAAAAACATACTTTACTGAAATACTGCAAACCCACCAAAACAACCCCCAAAAATTCTGAGGCGCTGTTAAACAACTTCTTCAACCTCAAGCAAAAACAAAACAACTGCAGCAGATAAAGTCCAATCCAATTTCAAGCATTATATAGTATAAGCTCCAAGCAGGCAAAGGACATGCACGCCATAAAAGACAAGACATTTATTCAGTAAAAGTGTGTAAGTGCTTTCACGTAGTGCTACTATGCTTTTTCAATCTGGTTAGTCCTTAAACCCAACCCCCACTACCACAAACACTAAAGACAGCCTAGCCACCTGGTTTAACTCATTCTTCACCAACTCAGTAGTATCCCTGGTGAATAATAACAACAATGTTCTCCTCTTCATCTCCACTGCAACAGAAGCCACCACCAACGCTTTCTCCCCAAAACCAATCCAACCAAGCAATGTAAAAAAAATGCTAGAAAATCTAAAGCCCACATCCCTAGTAACTGAACTCTTTCCTAATGAATATCTCAAGCTAGCAACTGATGTCATCTATTACTTAATCTCTCTATTGATAAATTGATCAGTCACAGAGCAGTATATCCCCAAAACCTGGAAAATCTCCTATTTCATTCCCCTACACAAAGGTGGCACCTCAATAGAATTTTCCAACTATAGCCATCTTATCACCCTTATCAAAAATCAGAGAAAAATGCATATACTTACAACTCATGGACTATCTAACCAGTAATAACTTGCTGTCTAATATCCAGCATGTTTTATGTCCCAAACACAGCACCACTACTGCCCTCTTAAGTTTCACTAACTCAGTAAAACAACTAAAAAATGAAGGCCAACACGTCTCCTCCATATTTCTAGATATGTCAAAGGCATTTGACACAGTATCACACCACAAGATTCTCAATGAACTCTCTTCCCTAAACATGTCCCACTCAGCCCTCACAAGGTTCCACAATTGCCTGTCAGAGTGGCAGCAAGCTGTAAAGTGGCAAAACAATCTCTCATCACATTTACCTATTACAGTCGGTGTTCCCCAAGTATCAGTTTTAGGGCTACTTCTCTTCACTATCTTTAAGAAAAAAATTCATACATCTACCCATCTCGCAACTATAATTCAGCATGCAGATGACTGCACTCTAATATGCACTGCACCTTTCCTTCAGCAACTACAAGAAAAAAAACAGAAATCCTTCTGAGCCATAGAATCCTACCTGTCCAGCTATCAGCTTGATCCTTAATCCAAACAAAACTAGATTAATGCTTTTTTCCAATAAAAAGTCTACCAATCAGCTATCATCCTTTCTCATTTATTCATCCAAAAAAACCATTGCTGAACCTGTCCCTTATACCAAACTACTCAGTGTCATCATTGATAGTAACCTGAGATTCGACAAACATATAGCACTAACCATCAAAAGACCCACATTAAACTAGGCTCCCTCTATAGAGTTAAGCCATTCCTAACCACCTCCACCAGGTTAGCAATTGCTAGAACCCACCTTCTTTCTTCCTTACTGTACACATCTCCAATCTTCACAAACCTGAAAAAAAACCTGACCAGGCTTGAGGCCTGCTACCACAAAGTCACTATATTTGCCACAAACTCATCATACAGATCACATTACTGTGTGGCTCTCCATCAACTAAAATGGCTGGAATTACCCAACCTCTTATCCCTAAATCAACTTATAACTGCCCATACCACTATAAATCAACCACACAATTGCCCAGCACTCCAAACCTCATTCAACCCTACTCAGATAATAGAACCCTGTGATCTACTGACAAATTCCTCTTAAATGTAACCAAATCAAATAACAGCTCCGGTGATTCACTTTATTCCAACAATATTTCCAAAGCCTGGAACTACACCCCCAAAACATCCTTAACACTACCAACTCAGCCAAGTTTAAGCAACTTCTTAAGGCACACATCTAACAACTGGCTCTGCTCATGCACCTCCCCTGGCTGACTGAAGTAGATATCCCTTTACTTCTTTCCTCTTCATTATCTCTCTCTTAACTACACTTCTAATCAGTTCTCTCTTGTTCTTTCCACTTTCATCTATCTTCCCTTTCTTTATCATCTCCTCATCTCATCCACCTCTTGTTTTTCACCTATTCCCTTCTAATCTTTTCCAATATAACATCAGGAACTAAAAAATGTTATTGTTCATGTAACCCTATCTACACTGCTAGATATAGAGGCTTCCTTATAGATTATTTGTTAGTCATTTAGCTATTAAGACTTCTCACCAAGAATCAATAACCCACATGTTGTACTCAAAATATTTCACTCTGTTAATTTCAATTGTAATTCTGTACTCTGAATAATCTATGACAGTCATTCTGATGTTATCACTTCTCTACATGGGTAGATGACCCACCTGTAGCATACAATTTGCAGAACAGTATAAATACAGTATGTTGTATTTACCATACTATTATATGTATGAATTGATGTTATCACTTCTCTTCATGGGTAAATGACCCACCTGTAGTATACAATTTGCAGAACTGTATAAATACAGTATGTTGTATTTACCATACTATGATATGTATGAATTGATGCTATCACTTCTCTCCATGGGTAAATGACCCATCTGTAGTATACAGTTTTCCAAGGGAAAAAAATTGCTGTTCCGAAACAAAACGAAAGAAAAAACTGTAAAAATTACATAATGTGGGGGCTTCATCCCCCCCACACACCCCCTACTTAAATATACCAACTCCGAGATTGCACTACAGTGGTGAAAACGGCAAAGTAGTGAAAGCGGCCAAGCAAATTCTTTCCCAGGGAAAGAATTCGCTGAAAAGCCGCTTCGCTATTTTGCCTTTTCGCGCTATTCAGTTCGACAAAGATGCATTCGACAACCTGCGTCTGCAACAGTGTAATAGGGAGCCCAGTTTATAGAACACTGTAAATACTATATAATGTACTTACCGTACTGTGACATGTATGAATTTATGTACTTTGACAACTGATTATTGTATTGTACACTTGCTACTTGGAGCTTTTCTAACCGGGCTTCCACTGAAAATGGGCTACTGGCCCAGTTGGACCTCCCCGGTAAATAAATCTTAAATAAAATAAAAATACATAAATAAATTGTCCACTCTATCATCTTTATGGCTTTTTTATGTCTAATCAGTTTTTGTGATTTTTGTGAACTACTACTTCCTTCTACAATGGGGGGGGGGGTGGCATCCTCCCCCTGAGCCTGGCCTAACCCCATTGTAGGAATGTTTTTTTGTCTTGAGGATGCCAGTCCTGGCACCAGTACACCTACCAGGATTGGGCACTGTTTAATCTTGGGACTTGTGCACTCAGCTGTCGTTTTTATTTTTTAACCTATATCTATCCATGATATATGCTATATAATATACAGTCTATATATCAGTGTCACCTTGGTGAGATTTTCTAAAAAAAAACAGGGTCTGCCTTGTGAAGGTATTCACCAACACTTGAGGATGGATTCAGTTTCAGGAACACTACTCTCCTTTGCTTGCTCATGTTATCATTTCTCCATTCGGACCCCTCTACTTTCATATACCTTTTGGGAGGCTGTAACCTTGGTTTGCCTGTTCTATAAACCGCTTAATAGCACGTTATGCAACTTAAGTCTTCCACAGTTACAGAGTGTTGCTGAAGCATAGCTATCACTTTTTAGGTTTAGAATAAAGCTTTGTGTAACCTGAGCTCATATAACTTTTATTGCCATGTGTCAAATGTATACCTGGTCAATTTGTGGATCTGTTTGCTGTAATTGTTAAGTGGGCATCTTTTGTACCATAGATTACCTCAGTACCAGGTTGTATCTTACAAGAGGGTTATGTTCAGGAGTTCACCCTTTTCAGGGATCTCCCCTCTGGAGCTTCACTCATGATCAGTTAGCTTGGGACTCTGTCCTACAGATGAAGTATATGAAATTTCCAACATCAGATACAAAGGTTGAATGCTTACGATAATGATAGATCTGTGTTTGCTGTTTAATATCCTTCACTATTCCTTTCCTCTCTCCTCCCCTGGCCTCTGTGTTTAGAGGAGGCTGTTGTATTCTTTTACTTAATTCATTGTCAGTGGCTCAACAGGTAGCAAGTTTACCTTTGGTACCGAAATATCATAAGGCTATGGATTCTTTTGGGTTCTATTCTCACTCCAGGTGATCAGATTAATTTTCAAATTGATGATACTGCAGTACAGCATTAGGGGGTGCTGCACTCCTCAGTGTGCCATCCTTGTAATGAGATTTTAAACTGAGGTCCCATCTGCTGAATTTGTGATAGCTCAGGTGGATGTAAAAAGAAATCCCACAACAGCTGTCAAAAACTGTAGGGAAGATGCCAGATGCCCTGGGCAGATTTCCCCTAGGAGTATAAATGCCATATCAGGTCTGCCTTGAAATTAGGTCACTAGCCTAGTGGGACTAACCTGATCAACAAAGAATGAAAAAAGAGAATGTCTGCTTTCCCCAGTTTCCTTTCCATTATTATGTCCTTGCAGGCTTCAAAGATCTGGTGATGGGTTCTCCGTCTCTGTGCATTTGTGGTGAGAGGGCAGGAGCTAGGGTAGCCTAGGAAAGTCTTATGAGCCAGGATGACTAAGCACCTGATGGTCTTATTCCTATGTAGGTTCATAGGAGATTACTAGGCTTTTGGCTCACTGTATTTCTTTGGTGAGAACCCTCTGAGTACACTCTAACTATTGCAGGTGCCTGATGAGTTACATGCCAAAGGGTGCATTGTACTCGATTATTGGTCTGATGAGAACTGAGTACAGTAGTACTATGATATCCTTAGATCAGGATGCCATGCCCTTACTTATAAGCTGAGCCACATACAGGGATTTCCTCACCACTGTGGACAAATGGTTGTTAATCTATTTGACTACCCGTATCTCTCACCACTGGATCCACTCTTAAGGGAGTGCTATCAATGTTGCAGTTTGCAGGAGTATTTGATTTTCCAAAGGGTATTATTATGCATTTCTTCACATTTAGTTTGAGGCCATGGCTCTGACACCAATCATTAGTCTGGACCAGTCCTTTCTGTAGGATATCAACATCCTTTGGGGAGTCAGTGATTGCCCCCGACTTGCAGTCATCAGCAAACTTGATCAGCCAAAGGCCATCTACATTTGCCTTGACATCTGAGAAGTATATCCCAAACAGGAAGAAGCCCATCACTTAGCCCGCTGGTGTCTGGTCTCTTGCTGGATGTGGATTCCCCAACTCTAATAGCATGTGGCCTATCAGTGAGCCATTTGGCTATCCATCTGGTGAAGTAGAGGTTTATACCCAATTTTGTGAGTTTATCTATAATACCTGAGTGGGGTATTGTGTCAAATGCCTTGGCCAGGTCATGATAGGCAGTATGCTCTGTCTCACCCTCATCCATGGCCTTGGTGACCTTCTCAAATAAGTCCACCAGATTGAGCATGTAGGACCTACACTTGATGAAGCCAAATTGGGTTGAGTCTGTAGTCTGGAGATTTCTCATGTCATTGTTAATCAGATCCAAGTTTATCTTTCTCATAGCCTTGCATATGAGGCTAGTCAGACTTGTAGGTCAGTAGTTTCCTGGGTTTGTTAATGGTCCCCCCCTGGGCAGTGGGATGACTGTTGCTATCTTGCACCCCCCATGTTTGTGAATACTATGTCAAGGATATTTGAGCCCCTAGTGGGAGTGCAGACCAGCTGTTTCAGAGCATTTGCAGTGATTAAGTTGAGAACTCTCTAAGGCTGCACGTCAGTGGTTGCGTATGTTTACCAGTTTATTAAGGGGTAGTTAAAATTGCCCATGAATAGTGTGTTGAGCTGAATGTTAAGTGGTTCTAGTAACTTCTGGTATGCGGAGTGGTTTTCATGGTTCATGGTTGGGGACCTGAACCTAGCAATGCTATGGTGGGGGATTTTGCCTATGGTAAGCTGGACATGGATTAGCTCAAGCGAGTCATCCAGCTTGACCAGTATTATGCTGTGATTGCTTTTTATGTAAATGGAATCACCGTCTCCTTTCATTTTTTTTTCTTTTTTGAGGGTGGTCTGAACATGTGATAGACATTTTAGCCTTGCACTACCAGGGTGCTTTCCACAGCCTTGAACCATGTCTCTGTAACTGCACACTTGTCTGCATTCTCCAGGGTGAGGAGAGCTTCCATGCAGTACAGTTTCTTGTTAAGACTTCTAGCACTGAGCAGTAGTACCTTCAGCTTGGGATTAGAAGAATTTGTTATGTTGGTAGGTCTGTTTGTCTGGCAGTGCCAAAAAAAGGCACTATGGAGGTGGCAAATGCCTTGACCAGTATCCAAAAGCCTAGTAACAACAGATGCAGACCATCTCTGTCAAAGCATTGTGGTCTGTGGATAATGTCATCCTAAGCTGACAAATACTGGATCTCCTTTGAATGACACTAGTAGCTAAGCCATTTTTTGAAGTCAATCATTTTCTGTTTGTATTGTAATGTCATTCTTGGTGAGGGTAGAATGCTGCTCAATGCGAGGCTCATACCTACCTGCAACATGTATTCAGAGAGGTCCATCATGTCTCTCTTTATATAGTCTAGGGAGGTATTTCTCAGGTCATTCACATCTACATGGACTATCACTGAGTCATACTGGTACTTATGAATGAGTGACCTGAGGGCTTGTGTGATCTGGAGAACCATGGCCCCTGACAGGCAACTGACTGTAACCTCTCTTTATCTAACCTTGTGAGTGGAGGCATCTGTGTGTCTCATGATGGAGTGTCCTATGACCAAGGTGTTTGAGTGCACTGTGTTTCGCCTTAGGGCTTGCATATGGAGACAATGCAATAAGTATTTTTACGTGTAGTGGTTGGTGCTGACTTGGTTTTGCTTGTAAGGGGTTTCAGAGGTCAATATACACAAGACCTCTGAAGTTTTGGCAATTTACTTCCAAGTATCTCTGTATATGTGGGTTTATATGTCAAGAACTTATTTAGTGAGGGGAAATGATATGCATGTGCTGACAACCTGTTAGTCATTTGATTTGTCAGTGTGTGAAAGTAGTGTGTCAATGTTCTTATTATAACTACGTCTCCCACATACTGTGCTTGTTTGTTTCTTTGTTTCAGGATTAAGTGGTTGTCCGTATACATGAGACAATTGCTACATTTCCTCAGGATGCGCATGTCCACCAGGGTGGTCAAAGAGATAATAAGAAAGTGCCTATACACGGCTTCAGGTTTTTACTATGGGTTTAAGCAGGAAGAAGAGTGGATAAATTTAACTGGACTGGGATGATAGCACATGGATGAAGAATGGGTGTTATACTCTGTGTGAACTGCAGCTATCCAACAAGGTGATGCTGCTGTGAATGTAGCTGAGATGCTCCTAGAGCAAGAGTGGTACTGTGGAAGGTTACAGGGATAGTTATTTAAGGGAAATTTTAACTTGAAGATGCATCTGTTCATGGAAGTGCTGACCACTGCTGAATGGAGAGCAGCTTAAAGCAAACACTGGGCATATACAGAGTCAGAGAAAACAAGTTTTACAGCAAGTCCTATACACCAATCAGGAAAACACACAATAAACTTTGAGCCAGCAGCCCCCAACTCCGATAGGTTTACTACAACACACTTATGCCACAAGAGTGCATTCAGAAAACCATTTTAATGTAAAAATGCTGGTTTTAAAGCTCAAGTGCAGGGAAACCACACAACCTAGATACTACAGTCCTGTAAAACTAGCAGACACAATGTAATTAAGTACTACAGCAGTAGTGGAAACAGTTCAGCTTTGAAACTCCACTAAAGCGGGAGAAATGTAACAAATAATACAGGATTCTTATGAAATGCAGTAAAAATAATCAGCAGAAGTGCAAAATGAGACTTATCATTCTTTTAGCAGTAGATGTCTTTAGGTGCAGCAGATTCTCTGTAACACTCAGGCAAAGTAGCCAAACCATGAGCAGCTCTGAGGTGAGGGATATGAAACTGCCAACACTTTTCTGTCACCAGTTATTTATGAAGAATGATTATGTGCAGAAGAATTAGTTAGAATTAGGATATAAAGTAATAAGAAAGCTTCAAGTCAGGTAGACATACTGAATACAATGAGATGTGTAACATGAGGTGTTGTAGCCCAGAAAATGGAAAGATGATATCCTGCTAGGAAACAGGAAATGGTTAAGATGTTTGGAACATAACTGAATAAAGATGCTGTACAAGGTGAATCCATTTAGGTACACAGGGTATAGACTAGATGAAATTTTATTGCTTGATGTGTAGTTATTTACGATAGCGGAGGTGGGTCAAGGTAAAGAAAACTGGTTTAAAGATGCATTTTTTTTCTTTCTTCTTTCATATTGATAACTCATTTGATCTGCAAAACATGTGTAACCTTGCAACATTTTCTCTGTAAATGTGAGAAAAGAGATGAAATGAAGAGAAGTGCATAAAACTATTTCATATCTACACCATTTTAGTGTGGGTATTTCAGACAGTTCATTTTTATTTAATATTGTTCTTGAATGTATATAAATGTATACAATTTTTAATATGCACATATTTATTTATTTATTCTATTTTTATTGATATTTAATAACAATTATCATCTAGTAAGTAGTTTATTAATTTTGTTTTGTAAACATTTGGTTAGTATGCATATTATGGGAACATTTTATTTATGAGTTGATTTATTATTAGTGGGATATTTTTGATTGTAAATAGGTAATACCTATTTTAGCAATTGTTTTTAACAGTATTTTTTACTATTTCAACTATAGCTTTAAGAGCTTATTGTTATATTACAAATTATCAATTATTCAATTTACTAATCAATTAACTGGTATATATATTTAGGGGTGTGTAATGTGTTTTGTTATCTGAAGAAGTTGCATTGTTGACGAAAACGTGGATTTATTTGTGACGTTAATAAAGCAGTTGGATTTTTTGTGGAGCCTTGCTTTTTGGATTTATTTTGTAGCGTTTGGAGCTTCTTTCGAGTACGTTGCACCTTATTGTGAGGTTTGGCTGTTGTACTACCCGGTGGTTGTTCCAGGTCTGACTGCTGGTTTTCCTTTGGTGGATTGGTCTTACAGCATCCTTTTTGTTTCAGTCGTGTTATGGAGGCAGACTTGGGGCTTTCCGCTTCTGGCGTTGGTACGGAGGACAGTGTGCAGTTAGTTTCAACTGACACACGCCAACTCACGGGGCAACTTACCCAATTAGTTAATTTGCTTACTCCGTTGGGACAAGGTTTACAATCTGTCATTACAGAACAACGAGATATTCTCAAAGCGCTCACCATGAGGACTATGGGAGTGCTTACTCGAGATTGTCCGAATGGACTTAACCGTTCCTCTGATGCTCCAGGTGGTTCGGAAACCACTGATTTTTTTGTTACTCCAGCTGCACTTCGGGATTCTGCAGCAGGTGTTCCTACTGTTTCTAATCATCGTGTACATGGTTCTACTGGACCTCCAGCTTCTACCTTTAAGGACTGGGTTAACTGCAAACCTATTTTTCAGTTTGTCGAGGATAATGGGATTAACTCTGATGAAACATCTTCTTTTTCTGACAATATGCGGTCCCTTGAAAATGCCTTATACAGGTATAAGACTTTAGAACTTGACAATCTATATTTACATGAATGTCTTCATAAGCACATTGTTCCTAAAGGTTTATGGGTTCATAAGTACCCGAACAATGTTATCAGTGGCAGTGACTTTCACACAGAATTGCTTAAGGTTTTTGATGAATGTGGTTTTGGTATAGTGAAAGCCATTATTAAGAAAAATGATTCAGAAAATAAGGCTTTACAAAACGATATATTTAAGTTTAATGAAAAAATTACTTCTGACTTGATGTTCACTATAGAAGAAGAAAAACAGAAATACTATGATTTAAGGAAACACATTGATAAACAATGTGACACTGAGCTTAATCGCAAATACAGGAAACTTAACAGGGATCTCAAGGAATATCAGGAGGGTAGGCAGTATCCTTATCCACCATTGCATAGAGGTGGTTCTTCTTTGTACCAGCAAGCCCCTAGGGATACTCCCTTTGTTAATGCACTTCAGTCTCCTGTCCAAGATCACCCTCCCTGTTCACCATCTTATCATTCTGGTGATGAGGCCAATGATTTTTTACCCAGGAGATCCGAACGCCTCCGCCAACAATCATACAACCAACCTGTGAACCATTTACACCCAGGATCCCAACCCCCTCGGCAGGGGGGAGGGGTGCAATCCAGGGGGTGGAGGAAAAACCAGAAACAGAATTGATAAATTCTGGTTCTATTGATGTCACTTGTATTGGTGATTATTATATGTATACACTGGAGGGGTATCATATATACAATTACAGTGATGTTGTTATTTCTGATACTTGGTTTTCTTTGTTTACCAAGGGCTTTAAATTTGTTCCCAGTAGAGGTAGCAATTTAGTGAACACCATTTTAGACATGAAATTGTTTACATGCAAACTCAATCTACAGAATTTATTCGGTTCTACCACCATGGGCCCTGTTTTATCACTTAAGAAATCTAGTACGTACAATCCTCCCTTGCACCCACAAATTAAAAACTTGGAAAACAGAATTGAGCACAAGATACGCAACAATTTGGGTAAGGTTAAACATGTCCCCAACCTTAATCAGGAAGAAACCACTCTTTTAACCGAATTGAGTAACAACTCTTGTGTTAGAGTCATGGAACCTGACAAGGGCGGTGGTACAGTTGTTATGGATCAAATGTTATATGAAGCTAAAATGTATTATTTGTTACAGGATACCACCAAATATACAAATGCTTCTTTAAATGAGGTTCATATTTCGTACAAAAAAATTGATCTGGCTATCAAAGATCTTTTAGATCAAGATATTATAGAAATTGACCTCTTCTCATACTTGGATAATCCCAATCCTAAGGTACCCACTATTTTTGGAGTGCCTAAGATACATAAAAATGTACAGGATCCCCCACTTAGACCAATCGTGGCGGCCCAGGGGTCCAAAACTCATAATATTTCAAAATTTCTGGATTGGAAATTGAAAAAGCTATGGGGGAAACAGGAACATTTGTTAAAAGATTCCTGGGAAGTTTTACATAGTATCACCAATGATTTACACAGGACCAATTTATTGTTCGTCACTATTGATGTGGTTGATTTGTTTTCTGTGATCCCACATGAGATTGGTCTGTTATGGATGGAAGAGGCTCTTTGGGAATGTAGGGGAGTTACAAACAATGATGTACACTTGATTCTTGAACTATTAGAGCTTGTTTTGGGAAACAATTATATATATTTTTGCGGTGAATATTTTCAGCAGATATCTGGTGTTTCCATGGGAGCAAATTGTGCTCCCACCTATGCTGACATAATTTTGTCAGTATGGGAGAAAAAGTTTGTTTTCCATAGTGAATATTCCAAGTATTGGATTCACTATACTAGGTTTCTGGATGACATCTGTATTTTTTTGGACAGGACCCAGGCATTGTATAGATGAGTTTGTAACTTATTTACACTCCACAACTACATTTTTAAAATTTACATACAATATTTCAGTTGATCAGGTCAATTATTTAGATGTTACATTTTCCAAAGAAGTCAGTGGTTTCAGTTCATGTATTTATAGGAAGCCCTCCTTTTCCAAGTTACTTGCACTACAACAGTTCACATCCCAAATTCCAAAAAAGGTCTATACTTAAGGGACAATTTGTCAGAGTTTCACGTATGACATCGGATGACCTTCAATTTCAGGTTGAAGGTGACAAGTTGAGTTCCCTCTTTTTAGACAGGGGATATCCCATTACCTTGATTAACGCAGTTCGGGATGAGGTCAGACTAGCTAGAGATTCAAGATTTTGCCCTATTTTAGGGAAGAGTAATATGAATAATCAAATTGACTCTAGTGATAGACATTCTACCCCATTTGGTTTAGACCAAGTGTTTGTTATAGAACACAGTGAGGATGTGGGGTATATTAGGAAAATTATTCAAAATGAGTTAAATTCTTTTCAGGATTTTACTGATTTAACCAATCTCAAAGATATAACATGTAAATTTGTTTACAAGAGGGGTTTTAATATTAAGAAAGTCTTGGAACAAAATATTAGTCATCCCCCCTCTAGTAATCAGAGGAAAGGTACATTTCGTTGTGGGCATTGTTCCCAGTGTAAATATGTTATAAACCAGGAACACGTCTATTTGGAAAGTAGGAATAGGAGGATTTTGTCCCATAGCTATTATAATTGTAATTCACTCGGAGTGGTCTACCTGGCTATATGCAGGAGTTGTCAAGCGTTTTACGTTGGCAAGACCGAAAGGCAGCTCAGGAGACGCATATATGAACATTGTTACGATATACAGAAACAATGTAACACTAATGCACTTTACCGGCACACCATCCTATGTGAGGCTGCAGTTTTCATGTTTTTTGTCTTGGAAGCAGTGCCTAAATGTACAAGGGGAGGACATTGGGCAGCACGTTTATCCCACAGGGAAACGTGCTGGCAAATCCTCTTGGAATCCAACAAACTTCCTGGCTTGAACGAATCTATTTCTATCATGCCTTATTTGAAACTCAAGGCAGGTAGATTGTAAAGTGGAAGTTTGTATTTAGGTTATAACAGTTTATAGGGTTGTATATGTACTTTTCGATATTTCATATCTACACCATTTTAGTGTGGGTATTTCAGACAGTTCATTTTTATTTAATATTGTTCTTGAATGCATATAAATGTATACAATTTTTAATATGCACATATTTATTTATTTATTCTATTTTTATTGATATTTAATAATTATCATCTAGTAAATAGTTTATTAATTTTGTTTTGTAAACATTTGGTTAGTATGCATATTATGGGAACATTTTATTTATGAGTTGATTTATTATTAGTGGGATATTTTTGATTGTAAATAGGTAATACCTATTTTAGCAATTGTTTTTAACAGTATTTTTTACTATTTCAACTATAGCTTTAAGAGCTTATTGTTATATTACAAATTATCAATTATTCAATTTACTAATCAATTAACTGGTATATATATTTAGGGGTGTGTAATGTGTTTTGTTATCTGAAGAAGTTGCATTGTCGACGAAAACGTGGATTTATTTGTGACGTTAATAAAGCTGTTGGATTTTTTGTGGAGCCTTGCTTTTTGGATTTATTTTGTAGCGTTTGGAGCTTCTTTCGAGTACGTTGCACCTTATTGTGAGGTTTGGCTGTTGTACTACCCGGTGGTTGTTCCAGGTCTGACTACTGGTTTTCCTTTGGTGGATTGGTCCTACAGCATCCTTTTTGTTTCAGTCGTTTCATATTGATAACTCATTTGATCTGCAAAACATGTGTAACCTTGCAACATTTTCTCCGTAAATGTGAGAAAAGAGATGAAATGAAGAGAAGTGCATAAAACTGCAGCTGAAATGTAAAATATGGCATCATATAATGCAAGTAAATTGTACTTCAAAAGGAGCAGTTCTGCATAACTGTGAAAGGATGCAGAGAACATGGTTAAGAGATGGACATAAGATCCATGCTTATGAGTTGCAGCCAACTCCTATAGTGACCTATCAACACCCACTGCCATCCATACATTTTAGTAGACTGGGTGGGGTGGAATTAGATTGTCAGGCCTTTCACTGATATCTCACTCAGATACACACACACACACACACACACACACACACACACACACACACACACACACACACACACACACACACACACACACAAATAAGCAATTTAGAATTCACCAGTCAACATACTATATGCATTTCAGTTGTGTTTCCTGACTATATACTAAGGACCTGTATGGTCATATCACAAAACCATATACAGCAAAAATAAATAAGGACAACAGAGCTTTAAGTAGGTCTCCTATGTCCCATCAAAATGATGAAAATTTTGATGGGGGACGTAGGGGCAGTTTTAATATCTGGGATAGATGAAAAGGACCTAGCATTATAGTAAGTACATAACTTCCTTGTCCTAGTTCTTCCAGTGTAATTCAACTGATCAGACAGAATCCCAAGGTACCTGAATTTCTGGGTGGTGGTATGACAGTATACCTTTGAGAACTGTACCTCCAAAAAAGGCTCTGGATCTAGAACTTATCTAGCTTGGAGTGTTTGACAAAAGTAAGCTACATAGCCCATGTTGTTGCAGCATAGATTTCATCTATATGGAAGAATTCTTCAAGAATGCTGTTATAGCAGATTCTGATATAGTGGAATGAACTCTTGGTTTGGAAGGCAATGCCTTATTTCATGAAAAGTATGCAAAGGATATATAGTCTAACAGCCATCTGGACAGGGTTATCTTGGATCTTTCAACCTAGTTTGTTGGGAGCAAATGCTCTTCTTGTTCCTCTGGTCCCGTGAAGCTACAAATCACAGTTTGTGCACATCTGTGTGTGCAAAATATACTATACTTTACTGATGTGTAGGGAAGGACGCAGACAGATGAATAGGTTGAATTAGATTTGTTTTTCATTTCTATCTTGGGAAGAAAGGAAGGATTTGCTCTTAGTGATATCCTATCATTGTTTAAAACCAGATAAAGACAGGAACAGCTTGTAATTCTATTATTCACTTAGCTGAGTGATGACCACTAGAAACAATGTTTTCCATGAAAGCAATTTTACATCTGCAGATGATTTATTCTTTCTTTCTTTCATTGATTCATTCCATTGGTTTACCAGGATGGGCTGACTGGGCTATAGAAAAGCCCCTTTTCAGTGGAGTCCCAGGGAGGAAAGCTCCACTGTAATTAAAAAAAAAAAAAAAAAAAAAAAAACACACACACACACACACACAACTGAAATACAAGGATCCACCGTTAACTTCTATTTTCATTAAAATTGCTATCAGAAAGCAAACCAGTAATGTAAACTGATGTAATGCGTTTCTGTAGAAAGGAAATTGTCATTTGATTATCCCTAGGTTTCTGAACAGAAATGAGGAACCGAAATGTATAAATATTGGAACTGCTATTAATCTTGTCTTGCTATAGAATGGGAGGCCTTGCTATTTTTATGTAAGTGCTGTGAGAATCTGTATCCACATGTGTATTTGTATAGATTTGTCTAACTTAAAGTAATTATTTCTAGCAGATATTTAGTAAGATACAAATAGTATATTTAGTTATCTGTAGAGCAGATGTTCTTTACACTTTATCTCTGGGTAAATGTTATTTTGATGTTCCTTCTGCATTTTCTCATTCCTCTGCATATGTAATCTGTATCTGCACTGTTTGTTGATACATTCACTTCTAAATCTTGTGTTTGGCATTTATTATCTATTTATGCACTGTTCTTTATTATATGAAAAAGGGATGTTAAACATTGTGGTATGAAAAAACTCAAGGTACCTGTCTTCTAAAGTAGCTACATCATTTGAGCCTACTATCAGTGAAATATCTATATATTTGGCTAAAATTTAAGACTACACAAATAGCTAGTATGCCTGGGTCTTCAGCCTTCTCTTGATTGGAGGAAGTACTACTATGCTAGAAAGAAAGTTGTGAAGTAACTGGAGAATGCTGAGAACCTTCCCTGGGAATTTTCCATGTGTGTGTGTGTGTGTGTGTGTGTGTGTGTGTGTGCATTCACACACATGCATGTATGCAAAAATAATAACTTGTTTGAAAAGTTGTTACCATAGTTAGGAGGCACTGAAAGATATTGCAACTCCTTCACACAGTGATGAAAAATGGGCCTGAGATGCTAGGCCAAAGAGTAAGCTATGTACATTGCCTATGTGTAGTCTAGTCTGGGTGTGGATGCTAGAAGCATATACAACAGTGTATATTCCCTTCATACTGCTGAGGCCAGGTTTCATTTAGTAAACGTATTACTGAATTGATTTTGTGTACACGTTATTTATTTTTTTACTTTAACCTTCTGAGTACTAATGGTGTGAGGAGAGAGAGAGAGAGACTATCCATCTGATGCCACTTTGGTTCTTCTTTTACATTTCTTTGGCAATGGTGGAATTCAAACATCATGTGTGTCATCTGCCCATTATGGTTACTGATGGTCAGTGGTGAGTATGCTGGATGTGAACTAACTCAACCTAAAATAGCTTTATTACTAAAGGTGCACATATAGCCTCTCAGCCACAAGTTAAAATACACAGAGTTAAGTTGTGCACATCAATTGTTTTCTTTTTTAGTTAGTTTAGTTTAGAAAAATAGACCAAAAAAGAAATTTTTGACAACTATGCTAAATGTCAGTGGCGCAGCTGACAAAGTGTGCAAAGCGAAAGAAATTCAGCATGGTGTCAGCTTTATGTGCAGTAGAAACACAACCTCTATATAGCCTAGAAGATGTACAGGAGGCAGACAAAGGATAATCTGTTGGCTCCCTGTTGCAATGTTGGGACTTGCATTGCTGAGTCCTGACACACTTGGGAAAAAAAAGTCTGAAAATCCAGGAGAAGGGCAAAGAGTTTTTTCCCTTTAAACTTATTTTTGGTAGGAGGCAAGTCCCCCTTCACCCCAGTATGAGGAACAACCCCTCTGAACTTATATATGCCAACTCTGAAATTGTCACAGGTTCATAGGTACATACATGGCTAACAACCACTAGGGCATTTATAAGCCTAGCCACACAACCCAATTGTGTCCCTTTATCTTGGGTAATTAAATTAGGAGGGGATATGTTAGTTATGAAGTTGCTAACGATTGTATGGAGGGGGTATGTCAGTTTGGACATGGTTTAATATTGCCTCTGTCCATCAGAGACATAGGGGCCAGACCCATCCAAATTTCCATTTTCTTATCCATTTGTCAGGGTTACACTTGAATAGGGTTAGGGAGGGATTCTGTTTCACATGTATGGATAGTCTGTTCCAGAGAATGGGGATCCTCTGAGATACATCTATGTCTTGCGAACTTGTTCTGTTTATGTTGCAAGGAAAATTTAAATCCTTAGATCTAGTAGTTCTGATGCTGTTCATTTTGCAGATGTGCAAAAGGTCCATTAGAGCTGGATCCAAGGATGCCTTGTATGCCAGGCATAGATCGCATCTCAGTAAAGAGAAGGGCTTTAAGGTAGTTTATATAAGACAATGTGCTTATGACCTGGATTCTCTTGGTAAGGCACCTTTTTGGACATTCCAGTTATTGCATATTTCTGATCAGGTACATGCCGAAGGAGGTATTATTCTTAATGATGGGTCTGATGAGGTCTGAATAAAATTACTTTTTTGGACCTGGATGCCATGCCCTTACTGATAAGTTGGGTGACATAGAATGATTTTCTTACTTCCTTGGCCATGTGTTGGTCAAAGGCTGGATTACTATCTACATATGTTCCCAGATTACTGTCTACTGAGTCAAGTCTTAGGGGTGTCATATCAATGGTGTAATTTACTTGGCTGGCCAGTTTCCCAAATGGTGATGATATGCATTTCTTGGCATCGAGTTTTGAGCCATGAATTTGGCACCAGTCATTTGTCTTAGACTCTCCTGAAAGATGTTTGTGTCATGGGAAGAATTTATGACAGCTCCTAATTTGTCATCATCTGTGAATTTCATCAGCCAAAGGCCCTTGACTTTAGTCTTGACCTCCAAGAAGTAGACACCAAAGAGGAGCAGGTCTAGCAAGGAGCCTTGAGGTACCTGGCTTGTGACTAGTCTCTTTTTGCAGGTGTTCTCACCATTCCTAACTTCTTGGGTCCTGTCTTTGAGCTGGTTGCCAAGCCAGGAACTTATTGTAGGGGTTTATGCCCAGTTTAGTGAGTTTGTTAACAATACCTGAGTGGGGTACAAGACACCATAGCCAAGTTCAGCTATGCACAATTTCCACCTCATTCATTGCCCTGGTGACCTTCTCAAAGAATGTAGACTAGGTTTATTTGTCACAGCCTTCCCTCAACAAAGCCAAACTGTGTTGGGTCCAGTTTCTGAAGATTGCCTGTGTTAATCATTTCCACGATAATTCATTCCATGGCTTTGAACAGAAGACTAGTTAGACTAATCAGCCTGTAGTGTACATGGTTGGTTGATGGTCCACATTTGTGCAGGGGTATAACCATTGCAGTCATCTCTTCACATGGTACAAAGCCTGTTTTGAGACTATAGTTAAAAATGATTCAAGTGGTTCTGATCGGTCATGTTTTAGGCTATTTAGGAGGTATCCAGGGATATTGTCAAGGTCCATAGAGGCTGTGTTTTTGGCTTTAACAAGCACCATCAATACTCTTTCCTACAAATACTTGCGGGAGTTGTGCTAGTAGGTATTCCATGGGAGTGACAAGAGGAGTGGGGACATTATGAAGTTTGAGCTGGATTTGTTAGCCATCAGGTTTGCTATGTCATTCTGCTCAGAGAAAGTGTTACCATTGACCACAAGTTTGGCACATTGCTGTCTGTTGCCTTTGAGATTTTTGAACATCATAATTGGCCTTATTGGGCTTTATTAGGCCTCTTAGTTTCCTGTTTAGTTTAATGAAAGCACTCTTATCATTATGAGGATTGCGCTTCCTGATTTTAGCCATGACTTTTTTCCTTTTGTTGCTGGTTTGTTTTTAGTTAGTTTTGGGCTTACTTTTGATATGCACAGCAGCATCTATGCAACCATTTACATGGTTGTAAATGGTCTCTGGGAATAAATCTGTATAGGCTGCTGTGAACTCTGGGTTAGGAGGGTATGGATTTTTGACTATTGATTAATAGGAGGTAGTTAGAGTAAAGGGGAATAATCAAAGAAATGTAAACCTTGGACTTAGTAAATGTAAGTCTGGATTTTCTGTCATTCAGTCTATACATTTTGGGACTCAGCAATGTGATTCCTAACATTTAAATGGTTGCCAAATCTGTTCCATCCTAGGAGGACTTCAAAGCCTAACTGGAATTATGGAGAGTGGCACTTGAAATAAGACTTATGGAACTCGCAGAGCTGAGCAAATGCAGTAGCTGGAGAACAAAGAGAAGCAGTGCCAGCACAAACGAGAGATCATCCTTCACCAGGGACATGGAAGTCAAGAGATTGGAGAGCACAAACAAGAGATCATCCTTTACCAGGGACATAGAAGTCAAGAGGTTGGACAGCACAAACGAGAGATCATCCTTCACCAGGGACATGGAAGTCAAGAGGTTGGAGAGCACAAACAAGAGCTCATCCTTCACCAGGGACATGGAAGTCAAGAGGTTGGACAGCAGAAACGAGAGATCATCCTTCACCAGGGACATGGAAGTCAAGAGGTTGGAGAGCACAAACGAGAGATCATCCTTCACCAGGGACATGGAAGACAAGAGGTTGGACAGCACAAACGAGAGATCATCCTTCACCAGGGACATGGAAGTCAAGAGGTTGGAGAGCACAAACGAGAGATCATCCTTCACCAGGGACATGGAAGACAAGAGGTTGGACAGCACAAATGAGAGATCATCCTTCACCAGGGGCATGGAAGTCAAGAGGTTGGAGAGCACAAACAAGATATCATCCTTCACCAGGGACATGGAAGTCAAGAGGTTGGACAGCACAAACGAGAGATCATCCTTCACCAGGGACATGGAAGTCAAGAGGTTGGAGAGCACAAACGAGAGATCATCCTTCACCAGGGACATGGAAGACAAGAGGTTGGACAGCACAAATGAGAGATCATCCTTCACCAGGGGCATGGAAGTCAAGAGGTTGGAGAGCACAAACAAGATATCATCCTTCACCAGGGGCATGGAAGTCAAGAGGCTGGAGAGCACAAACTAGAGATCATCCTTCACCAGGGACATGGAAGTCAAGAGGTTGGAGAGCACAAACGAGAGATCATCCTTCACCAGGGACATGGAAGTCAAGAGGTTGGAGAGCACAAATGAGAGACCATCCTTCACCAGGGACATGGAAGTCAAGAGGTTGGAGAGCACAAACGAGAGATCATCCTTCACCAGGGACATGGAAGTCAAGAGGTTGGACAGCACAAACGAGAGATCATCCTTCACCAGGGGCATGGAAGTCAAGAGGTTGGACAGCACAGACGAGAGATTATCCTTCACCAGGGGCATGGAAGTCAAGAGGTTGGAGAGCACAAACGAGAGATCATCCTTCACCAGGGACATGGAAGTCAAGAGGTTGGAGAGCACAAACGAGAGATCATCCTTCACCAGGGACATGGAAGTCAAGAGGTTGGAGGAGCCAAACCATAGAGACCCATGTCAGTACAAAACGTTTTTTCCAACAGTATAAATATGGGGATGATTTTTAGTTTTGTATGTATGTTTGAAAGGGTGTGTCATCAGCAACAAAGTTCCCCAAGGGCAGTCGGTGAGATTTGTCTTTTGCTCACAGGTGAAACGATGTATACAATTATTAAACTTAATGATGGCAATTGTTTTAGTCATTCTAAAAATAAACGTTTGTTTGCAAGTTTTAAATCAACTCCATAAGAGCATAAAAATAAGGCAGATGATAGTGTAACTGAATATTATGTAGAAATCAACGTTTATTTTCCCAGATGGGTGACTAGATGCAGGGTCTCCACATTTGAAATGCTTGCAGATCTGTAGTTCAGGGAACAGGCCACCATTACTATTCCTGATGACATGAGGAATTGGCTAGCATACTTGCAATGTAATTTTATTTTTATTTTATTTATTTTACATTTGTTGACCGGGCTAGTCTAGCTGGATATATGTCCATTTTCAGTAGAGGCCCGGGGGGAAAAGCTCCACACAATTTAAACAAAGTTCACATCTACAGAAAATACATATTTAGAATGGATATACATTTTTATTAAACAGAGAAGGCTGCAAGTTTACAAGTACATAACGAAGGTTACACATATTTGAATAGACTTAGTATAGTTAATAAGAAGTTACATTTAAGTGTTATTAAAGAGTACTAGTTCAGAGAAAAGAGGAAAGCAATAGTGTTGATGTAGGTAAGAAAGGAAGATAAGGAAAATGAAATGGAGAAGCAGTTAGGTAATAAATCTAGAAGTAATATGAGTCACTTTAATGAATCCAGTACTAGCAAGGACTGTGAAGGAGAGGAAGCATAGTAGTATTTAATATGAAATAGATTTAGAGAAAAGAGGCAAAATAAATTAGAGAGAAGTAGATTCAGAGATGAGAATCTTGATTGATTCAGGTAAAAATGTGTAAGTTGGTCAGTCCGGTTTAGAACAGGGGCACATCCAGTGTGTTTTTTAGGAAGAGCTTAAGCTTTTTTTTAAACAGAGTAGTTGAGGGAAGTGTGGTAAGTTCAGAGGGAAGTAGGTTCCAGGTTTTTCCAATGGAAATAGAAAATAGAGAGTCTCCAGCTCTATTGTTTGATTTGTTGGTGTATACAAGAGATTTTTGTGACGATCTTTGGGACTTAAGGTTCTCATAGGGGTGGATAAGATTAGATAGGATGGGTGTTTTGTCAGGTTGATACAGTATTTTGTGGACGATGGTCAGTTGATTATATTTCAGATGCTGTTGAAATTCAAGCCATCCAAGGTGCTTTAGATTAATACAGTGATGAGTTCTGTAAGGATTACCTGTGGTAAATCTGGCTATGCTATTATAGGAGTTTTCTAGTTTTTTAAGGTTATTTTTTGACAGATTGGTAAATAAGGGTGAGGCATAAAGAAGGGTGGAGATAAGGTGCGTGTGGGCAATGGTAATTCTACTTGCAGGAGTGAGAAAGGATTTGATCCTGTAAAGAGAGCCTATTTTTTTATTGGTAGTTTTCAGAATGTTGTTGATATGGGCATCAAAGTTTAGGTTATTATCTATGGTGATACCTAGCAGTTTGGTAGTTTGATCTTGGGATATGAGTGTACCATCATGGGATGATACAGAGAAGTCTATTGGTGGAGATTTACTGGTAGGTGTGAAAAGGAGAAGTTTAGTTTTTTTAGGGTTTAATAAGAGGTAGCATTTTGTAAACCATAGTTCTACAGAGTTAAATGTGTCTTGAGATAGGGAGTGAAGTTCAGATACAGATGAAGCAGTGCATATAAGTGTAGAGTCATCAGCGTATTGGATGCATGTAGCTTGGGGAATTACTTAGTGAAGGTCATTGATGAATATAGAGAACAGGAGAGGGCCCAGTATGGAGCCTTGAGGAACTCCAATATTAACAGGTAGCTGAGTAGAGAGAGTGTTGTTCCAGAGTACAACTTGATGTCTGTTATTTAAGTAGGAATGGAACCATTTTATAGCTAGTGTGTCAAGAGACAGAGATTTGAGAATGTTTATGAGTATAGTGTGATTTACCATGTCAAAAGCTTTGGATAGGTCTATGAAAAGTGCAGAGGAGAGCATATTAAGGTTTTGGTTGTTATTGATAGTGTCAATAAAGGAAAGGAGGGCAGTAGTTGTGCTATGGGAAGGTCGGAAGCCATGTTGGGTGTTGGAAAGCAGGTTATTATGGAGAAGGTGGTCTAGCAATTGCCTATGGATACACCTTTCCATGATCTTAGATAGAGGAGAAAGTAGGGCTATGGGACGATAATTAGAGAGTTCAGTGGAGTCTCCTTCTTTGTGAAGGGGAATAATATGAGAGACTTTCCAGAGTTTAGGGATATATCCTTCAGTGATGGTTCTATTAATGAGGATGGAAATGGGGTAAGCAATTGATTTGGCTGCTATCTGTAGGTATTCTGACGGTAGCTGGTCAGTAGAAGGAGTACATGGTTTCAGTTTTTGGATAAGGGTGAGAATAAATGCTGTGGGGACAGGTTGGAAGAGAAAAGGTGGAGGTGGGTTAGAGTCAGAATTGGATGTTATGTCTTGAGGAGAGAGTTGACAAGCAAGAGCTTGAATTGCTTTGATAAAGAAGGTGTTTAAGGTGTTTGCAGTTTGTTTAGGATTGTCTTTGTCAGTGCCTTGTGGGTTAGGTGTGATCAATTGACTTGGATGTAATAACTGATTAATACTTGACCAGAATTTTTGGGGTTTATTATGGTAGGTCTGCTGAAATTGTAAATAGTAGTTTTTTTTTATCAAACACTATGGCTTTTTTTGTTTCATTTCTCAGTTGTTTGTAGTTTTGGATGTCAATACGGTTTTTAGTTAAGCGTGATTTCTTCCAGTATTTATTTCTGAGATGGATTTTTTGTTTGGTTTCCCTAGTAAGCCATGGAGCAGATTTTGTTTTTATCCTGATAGAGCGGGTAGGAGCATGATGGTTGAATATGTTTAGGAAATTAATATTAAAGTAATCAACAGCTTCATCAAGAGAAAGGTATTTTAATGGGGACCAATTACATGCTTTAAGTTCACTAAGGAATATATCTAAGTTGAGTTTTTTCTTGGTTCTAATTTCCCTATATATGGGTTGAAGGGGTGGATTGGTTTTTAGTCTGATGATGTAGGTTAGTGAGTGGTCGCTTATGTCATCAGGGAGGGTTCCGGTTTCATAAGTTTGAGGTTGACTATTAATAAGTATCCAATCTAAGGTGCTTTCTTTCTTGCTAGGTTTGTTTATTCTAGTAGGGGAGGTAATAGTTTGGATGAACCCATAAAGATTAATATAGCTCGTGGGGCAGTTCTTATTGCAAGAATTCCAGTCTATGTTAAAATCGCCTGGGATTATGGTTTCTTGGGGAAGGTTTAGAGATAACCAGCAAAGTATGTTTTCAATGGTAGTGATGTTATTACCTGAAGGAACATAGATACTAATAATATAGATAGATTTAGCTGGGTTTAGCTGAAACTTGGTAATAAGTATTTCAGCATTTGAGTCTGGGAAGGTTTGTGGTTAAAGATGGTTATTTGAAGATCAGATTTGAATAGAACAGCTACTCCACCACCTTTCTTGGTTACACGGTCAAGGCGTATGATGTTATAACCAGGTGGTAAAATTTCATTGTCTTTTGTTGCTGGTTTTAACCAGGTTTCTGTTAGACATATAATATCAAATGAGTAGAGTTCCAAGAGAGCATGGAGTTGTGTTATTTTATTATTAATGCTCCGTGTGTTAAGGTGAGCTATTAAGAGTGAGTTTGGAGATTTTATGAGTGGGTGAATGGTAGAGGGGTTTGGGCTATTGAGTTGATTGGTACTTGAGGTGTTTGGGGCAGGATTTGGGTGAATGTCTCCGTCTTTTAGGGAGTGGAGTAGTGTTGGATATAGATTATTAGTAAGTTTGCTGAGAAGAAATGGATATCTTCTGGGGTTAGGGGAGTTATATCTAATGTGTACTGTCCTATGGTATTTAGGTAATAGTTGGGTATGGATGTAACGTTGAAATGGTCAGTGTGAGAGGGTAGTGAAAAAGAGGTAGATCGTTTAGTAGGATTTAACAAGTTTGTGTATACAGGGTGCTCATAGGAGGTTAATAAGTAGACAAGAGTTAATGGAGGTAGAAGTGTGAGTATGAATAACATTTGTAAGTAGATTAAGGTGTAGGGTTTATTTATAGACATGGTAGATAAAAAATTTTTTTTTTTTTGTATATGTGCACTGGTAAAGTTGATGAGGTCAGGAAGGGTAAAAAGAGAGATTGGTGAGATAGGGTGTGGTTTTTAAAAAGGCGGGAAAGCGTGAGAAAGTGTGATGGAAGTGAAACTGTGAGTGGTGGAAATAGAGAGGGGGTGTGGTCTGATAGGTATAAGGTTAGGACCCCTGGGGGTGGGTGAGAATTGGGGGTAGGGTAGGGGAGCAGAGTGAGCCTGCAGGGCGAACGGAGCAGGTTAGAGCAAGTAAAGATGAGCTCCTGGAGACAATCAGAAAAGCTACCGATTGTGGAGGAGCTCTAGGTAGTTCCTGGTGAGTGGACCAGTGCGGCACAGTGGTGAAGTGGTTAACATTGTCACCTCACAGCAAGAGGTTCTCCGGTTCGATTCTCGGCTGGGGTGCCTTCTGTGTGGAGTTTGCATGTTCTCCCTGTGTTCACGTGGGTTTCCTCTGGGTATTCCGGTTTCCTCCCACATTCCAAAGACATGCATCTGGAGCTTTTTTTTTTTTTTTTTTTTTTTTTTTTTGTATATGTGCAGTGGTAAAGTTGGTGAGGTCAGGAAGGGTATTCTTTATCAAAGCAATTCAAGCTCTTGCTTGTCAACTCTCTCCTCAAGAGATGCATAATTACTGAAGAGATGGGGAGAAAAGGGGAACCTGTAGCTAGCTAGATAGCTAGCTGGTTGCTTCTGCATAGGAGGGAGGTACCCAGCCCTACACATGGGTATTAGGGAACCCATAGGGACATGCTAAGCCATCACAGCAGATTCTGTAGGATGAGAGAGAAGCCATTGGTAGAGGTACATGTCAAGGTTTTGGGGTTTAATGTTTGTGATGTTACCAAAAAGGGAATGTATGGTATCATTGTCCCCAGAGGCAGGGGGGAACAAAGTTTCTCAGGAAGCATCAAGCAGAATAGCATGACTCATCTAGAGCCAACAGCTGTACTTAACTATCACAAACGTCTGTAGTCTATCCTGGTAGAGAGGAAGGAGGATATTGTTAAAAGGGACACAGTCACAGGCATAACCACAGTCAAGTTTGTAATGGTCAGGCAAGAGCACTACATGCCTGGGCGGTCCACTCCTTTTAGGGCCTTGGGTGGGAAACCTTTTGAGATACCTTTGGTCAGAGTCTGTCTGGACTGGAAAGGGTCAGTGGAGAAAGAAAGTGGCAACATTTGCATAACTTGTGTGCATGCTGATGTGGCATGGAGGCAATCACGTAGGAAAGAGGCAGTATGGGTGAAACCCAGCCAGGGCCCACACCTCCAAATGAGGCAGGTTAGTATGGCTACTTTAGATGGGGAGCTGGTCAGTAGCAGTAACCTTGAATCAGCCTCTTGCTGAATGCCAGAACAACAGTAAATTTCTAAGTCTACTGTAAGCATGCAATGCCTGGGTTGTAATTAAGCTTTGTCAGAGTGTGCAAGCTTGTAGAGCCCATTTGACTACAGTGGACTGTAGGGTAGCTGGATGTGGCTGGTAGTAACCAGGTGCATAGGCTGTGATAAAAGTGCAGCTGTAGAAAGTTTGTTTGTCTCATCTCCATGATGGCCCGGTTTATATTACTTTATGAGCAAAGTCATAGTAAAGTGATCTTTTACAGTTACTTCTAATGATTTTTTCTCTCCCTGATTTGCTATACAATATCATTAACAACTCAGAAAAGCATCACTGTAAGGGAATACCACATTTACCTTCTCCTGACATTGGGAAATCATAAAGCAAATGTTCTGTTTTTTCATGGGTGAGTACACTTAGTTTAGTAACATAGATTATTATGTTTATAGATAAGTACTAGGCTATCTGCTGTTGTAGAGCATTTTCCACCTAGCCAATTTCCCTTTCAAAGCTGAGAATCAAACTGTATACCTTGTGACCTGACTGTGAGGTAAACAGCTCCCAAAAGCACCACTTGTATCAAGATAGTATCACCCCAGATGGGACTTGAACCCACAATCCTGGGATTAGGAGGTCAGTGCTTTAGCCGTTAGGCCGCTAGTGCTTGACAAAGTGGGCACCGTATTTTTATCTCTGCACCATTGAGACAAATGTATAAATATACATACTTCATGCATTAGCTGGTAGTCCAACCAGTTGTTAACTGCTTGGAAAGTAGCAGTATTCACCATAATACTACTAATGCTACAAACAAACAAATGTTAATTATTTCTTTGTTTGTATTTGTTAACGGGGAAATATCTGACTGGTCTTAGCCAATTTTCAGTAAAACCCAAGGAGAAAAGGTCTGTGATACACTTAAAATTCAATGTGACAATGCAGAATCAAGAGAATGCACAGAAGCCCAACCGCCTCTCAGAAAATATTCAAGTTTAGTTGATTATAAGATGTAAGAAAACTGAGAAACATAGTCATTTAATATATTATAACAGGATATATCTCTATACAGAATACTAATATATGAAACCACCACGTCCTTCAAATCCAGTCTTTGTATGTACTAGAGTTGTTATGTGATGGTCAGATATTTACATTTGATATAGATGATGAATAGTACATAAAGGAGTGTCAAGATCAGCTTAGGAATGTGAGAAGGTTGAGAGGTTAAGTTGAGCAGAAAGAAAAATGGAGAAAAGATGAGAAGGTTTTGGGGTTATGTAGAGAGGTGCTTCCCATAAAATGATGGGGTGATGGAAATGTGCTTGTTTGAAAAAAAACAGAACGAAACAAACCACAGTGTAATAACAGATCAAAAATATACAAACATACTTTAACTCCCCAGCACACAGATTATAATGGGGGTTTTGTAGGGGCAACACCTCTAAACCTATGCATACTAATTCCATGGTTGCACAACAGTCAGGAGTGGCAAAATTCCCCAGAAGCAGCACACTAGGGTCTCACAGCAACAATGCATTCTGCAATGCTGAGCAGTGTATATTAGCCCTTCAGTCAAATGTAATCATGACTAGTTGTTGTCATTCTCATTCAATTACAATCCAATCAGCTGATCATCAGTCATATGTAATGGAACAGTAGTGAAGCTACACATAGTGAGGAGTGACACAGGTGTGCATAGTGCATGCACTCCTATGTCTGAGTGAAGCATTGCTATGAAGTTGACTTCAGAAGGGAGTAATCTGATTGTACTCAGGTCAGGGTTCAAAGGTTTAGACTAAGCTTACAAACTAAGTGATCTACCAAGAAGCTAAGCTGTATCACCCAAAAATATTATGACTTTGTTAGTGTCACCTATTAAGTAAACTCTTTCTACAAATCCCCTATTAAGTAAACTCTTTTTCATGTCCAGTTTGGCTTTGATGGTTAGTAGGGAATTACTCTAGATGACACTTGAATTCTGTTCCAAAAACAAGGGATAAACTGGATTAATTTCTTATTGTTTCAACATGAGCTGTTAATGTGGTGGTGAAGATTTTGGTCTTTTGAGTCGGGGTTGTTGAATGACTGTTTTTATGGAAGTGAATAAGATCCCAAACTGCAGGGTTTCTGAATAGGGCAGGCGCATGTACAAAATGGAGACAAGGGAGAAGGTTTTTAAAACTTTTGGGATAACTTAGGTTGCCTAGTCCTATGAATTTCACGTCTATATCAGATGATCGAACATTTAGTTAAGCGAATAACTAAACGTTGATCACTATTAATCACATACACAAAACACTGAATGGCAGTTTCCACTCAGGGAAACAGTGCTGTTGCCCAATGGAAAAAAATAAACACAAATGAAGTGGGGAGCTGTGCTCCCCATACCCCGCCTAACTAAATATACCAGCTCTGAGATCGCTCCACATTGAAGAAAGGGCAAACTCTGCAACGGCCAAATGACTTGTTTCCCTGAGTGGAACTGCTGTTCGTGATTTTGTGTGTTCGATTATTAGTGATTGACAGTTAGTTATTCGATTAACAAACGTTCAGTCTCCTAATATAGACCCTGAGTTTCTTGGTTAAAACTCAATGAAGTCTTTTCAAGTCGTCCTAGTTGGTCAGAGATGTACATACCAAATGGGGCATTGTACTGAGTTATAAATCAAAGAGAAGGGATGAATGAATTTGAAGTATGACCTGTATAGACCTAGAATAAATAATACAAAGGATAATCTGTGCAACATAGAATGGTTTTCTAACCATGACTGAGACATGGAGGTCAAAGAAAAACTGATATCTGATGGCCGTGTTTGTTTGAGGGGAACATTGTCTATATGGTATGAGATGAGATTGATAGATTTCTGTAAAGTAACTCTTCTAAATTTCTTGAAATTAAGGGTGACCTCATGATTAGCACGTTAAGCACTGGTCTAATCTAAACCTGTGCTTGAGAATCTCATTGTCAGAAGTAGATCTGACAGCTGCACAAAGTTTGCAGTTATCACCAACTTTAGTTAGTCATAATACTTTGATTTATGCCTTAAAATGACAGTCGTATATGCTAAAGTGAAGGAGGGCCAGGACACAACTCTGTAGGATATGACTTGTTACATTTTTCTGAGCAGTGATGTCACCCCCAGCTTTAAAACATGAGTTTTGCCTGTTAACCAGTTGGCTATCCTATCAAACATGTTATGTTATGATTATGTCGAGGTGGGTGAGTTTATCTGTAATACTTGCATGGGTAATAGTGTCATATGTGCTATGCGGGACTATATTACGAGATCGAAATCTTGTTTCAGCGAACACCACAAGACCGACACATATAGAGTGAACTATGGTACCGGCGACCGTTCAAAACCGTCAAACACGAAATGTCGAAAAGTCATGGTTGGCCCATCTGTGGTATAGCTCCGTAAAGTAAGTGTGCGATAGTTATGGACCTTAGGGTTAGGGTGCAGGTTAAGGTAAGTGCATAGATAGGTAATGTATGTAAGGTTTAGTGTAGGTTAGAAGTAGGGTTTTGTTAACTGTATGTGTGTGGATTATTTGTTTTGTTTGGATAAATGTCTGTAGGGTAAGTGTGTGATAGTTATGGACCTTAGGGTTAGAGTGTGAGTTAAGGTAAGTGCATAGATAGTAATGTATGTAAGGTTTAGTGTAGGGTTAGAAGTAGGGTTTGGGTAGTGTATGTATGTGTTTTATTTATTGTGTTTGGGTATGTAGTATGTAGCACGCGGTGATGTCGGCCGACTATGACGGTTCAAGATTTGAAAATTCACGGTTTAGGGAGTTCGGCGTATTTGCAGTTTGGGCTATGTGTGTCAGTGTTGTGGTGTTCAGTGATACGGGTTTTCGATTACGTAGTATAGATCTGTGTTATGCAGGTCTAACTAAGCCATATGGAGAGATTGATCTTCATTCAGAGACTCATTAACTATTTCAAATAAATTGACTAGTTTCAAAAGATGTAATATTCTAGTAGACATACTCTCCTGGACCAGTCAAACATTTCAACATGAAACTATGATTGTAGGAAACACCAAAATAGACTGGCAAACTAACAGATCCCAACTACCCACCAACAGCATCAACCAATATGGTTTCTCTCAACAAATCTCCGGCCCTACTAGATACAACAAACAATGCACTCAACATTTCACCTTAGACTGGATCCTGGAATCATGCCCCCCAACTTTAACAATGCTGGTACACATCCAAACACCATTAGTGACCTTCTGCCTGCCTTTGTGACTCGAATAAACACTCGCCCTCCAAAAACTCACTCCCTAAAATCAGTCTGTAATGTCTCCAACTTTTCTAATTACAGGTTTAATGACCTACTATGCAAAATGAACTGGTCTCCACTAAAGGTACTGCCACTAGAAAAGGCAGTACACTAACTTAATAACTGCTTCCTAAAACTATTAGATACCCTAGCTCCAGTTTGAACCAAAAAAGTAAAAAACAATCCCACGCCCTGGCTAACTAAACAATGTGAAAACCTAATGAAAAAAAGGGATGCATCTTGGGCTCTATGGAAACAAAGTAGTAAAGAACAAGATCTAATTAATTTTAAGCAACTACATAACGAAGCTAAAAAACTAGTTACCAAAGACAAACAACTATACTATAGTCAGCTACAGCAGAAGCACAAAAATAATCCAAAAAAAAAAATTCTGGTCCACTATCACAACTCTACTCCACGCTGGAACAAAAAAGGAATCTAAGGTTTCACAAAATGCCCCTCTCGCAAATTACTGAAAATTTTCACATCCACTTCATAAAATCAATAACTGACCTTATCAATAAAAACTCCAATATCTGCCACTCTTCCACTTCCTCTACCCCTAATACTCCCCTTTCACCTAACCCAGACCCTTCTCACCCTCCTTACCCCATTGCACAGGACCACCTTTTGAGAACCTTCCCATGTTCACCCTCCAACCAGTACCTAAAAGCCTCATAAAAAGATTACGGCACAAATTCAAACCCTGCTCTACTGCTGCTGACAACCTCCCACCTGCATACCTAAAACTAGCAGCTGACTCCATAGCATACCCAGTCTGCATCCTGATCAATTGATCTATATCTAAGTCCAAAGTACCTAGTATCTGGAAAAAGTGTCATATCATCCCCATTCACAAAGGAGGTAACTCCACTGAACTTACAAACTTTTGACCGAAAACCATACTTTCCCCCATCTCTAAGATATTGGAAAAATGTGTTCATCTTCAACTCATGAACTACTTATACTATAACAACCTCCTTACAAACACACAACATGTTTTTTGTCCCGACCACAGCATAACTGCAGCCATCCTAGGCATCTGCTTTATTTCTTGACCTCTCAAAGGCATTCTATACCGTGTCTCACTCTCTACTCTTAAAGAAGCTCTCTAACCTAGGAATTACCCCTCCCACACTAAACTGGTTTGACAGTTACTTACATAATCAAAAACAATCTGTAAATGGTCAAATGTTCTCCTCAACTCTCTAGTAAATCCCACTGGAGTCCCACAGGGATCCATCCTAGGACCCCTACTTTTTAACATTTTTACTAATGACCTTTGTACAGCATATAATAGTGGAACACTCATCCAATATGCTGATAATTCCATAATAATCTGTACCTCTTGCACACTACCCCTGCTTCGCTCTGATACTCAACAAAGTTTCTCTGCTGTTGAATCCAGACTTATCAACTGCCAACTATTCCTCAACCCTCCAAAAAAGTAAACTGCTTCTTTTCCAGCCAAAGAACCGTACTACTAATCTAAACTTCAAAAATCTCTCTACTGATAACACCACCATTGAAATTGTCCACCACACCAAGTTACTGGGTGTAGTCATAGCTGATCAACTTCGGTTCAATCTTCATATTCAACAAAACATAAAGAAACCCCCTCACAAACTTGGCACAATTTACAGAAACTAACACACACTAACCTCCTCTTCTAAAATCACCCATGCCAAAACTTTTTTCTACCCTCTCTACTTTATGGAGCTCCAGTACTTACCAATTTACAGAGATCGTCTATATCTAAAATGGAACAGTGCTATAATAAAGTGGCCAAGTTTGCTAACAGGTCAAAAACTAGAACCCATTACTGTCTGTTACTAAAAAAACTAGATTGGCTGGAATTCCCCAACTACCTACTATATACTCAACTTCTTACACTCCCCAATATGGTCTACAACACCCTAGCCTGCCCAGTACTAAATAGCATCATTACACCTTAGAAACCAAACAGAACACTTGGGTCTGCAGGTAAAGAGCTTCTCTCTATATGCAAACCCTCTAGGACAGCTGGACAAAGCCTCTACTCCCATTATCTTGCAAAAGCATGGAATTCTCTTCCATTTACTGTGAGAACTACTACTAACCTACCTACCTTTAAAACTGTACTGAAACAGCACATGTTCCACTCCTGGCTGTGCCTTTGCTCTGATCCAGGCTAATTTCTTCCCTAAATCAGACTAGACTGCAACTCTCATTCATTCTCTTTCCATTTGTGCTCCACTCTCTCTGCAACACTTATGTTCATATCTATATCTATTACTTGTATAGTTACCATCTGTCTCGTATCAATGTACCTACTTACTTGTCAGTCAAGAAATTTGTTGCTATCTATATAAAGTTATTTTTACATCTCTGAATGTATTTCTAACTCATGCAGTTTTTATGCTATATGTATAAAATTTGTACATGTCTGTATGTAGGTCATGCAATTTTTATGTAATCTGTACAAAGTTTGTACATGTCTGTATGTAACTGGAGCTTTTCTACCTGGGCCTCCACTGAAAATGGGTTCTTTCTGACCCAGTTGTACTTTCCTGGTAAACAAATGTCAAATAAATAAATAAATATATAAAATAAATAATATGACTTTTATGACTCCAGACTGGTAAGAGGAAAGGGACTTAAGGTATTTTATGTTGTTCATTGACTCTATAATTATACATTTCATAACCTTGCAGACAATAACAGTGAAACTAATTGCTCTGTAGTTATTAGGGTCAGTTGTGATGTTGTCATTATGTAGTGGTACTACAGTGGACATTCTCCTCACATCTAGGACATAACCTGTGAACAGACGTAGGCTGAAGAGGTGTAGGCTAAGTGCTCTTAGTTCTTATCAGACAACCCAGGGATACTATTGGAAACTGCAGAGCTAGTGATCTTGGTTTTGCAAAGTGCAGACTAGACGTGATCCACAGACATTTTGGGAGTGGAGCGTGTGAGTATGCAGAGAACAGTGGGGTGAGTAGGTGAAGTGAAATTATAATTAAATTTCTCATTAAGGATATTGGCAATGACTTTTGGAGTCACAATAGAAGAAACCATTAGATATAAGCACCATACAGTACTGTGTCCTATTTTTGAATTTCCTAACATAAAGAAGGCCATACAGTTATCTTTGGTAGTGGTGAAAACCTAAAGTTCATATCTGGTTGTACACTTAATGGCCTGCTTAAGGGTTTTGCAAACAGGATTTAAATCTCATCTATATTGGATGAATAAAGGTTTATTATAGATCACTAGAAGCAATGTTTTTTGATTAGAAATCACCATATGGGTGTTCTTTTGAACTTATCAATATGCATATGCAGGATGGAAGCAGACACCTCAATACAACAATTTACTTGGGAGTAAAATTTGGATGGATGGACACTGGCATGTGAATTAGGATTAATTGGGGACTAATGCCATATGTGATTGTCAGGGAGATAAGTAAATAATACACAATTGTTTTTGGCGTAATCAATAAATACAATGAAATGCAGATGTTAATGGAGAAGATCACATTAGATATTTTTATTTACCCTTTGTTGATTAGGGTAGTCCCACTAGGCTTGTGACCTCTTTTTAGCAGAATCCTGAGGTGCCTTTTATACTACTTGAGAAATGTGGCCAGGGCATAAGGTAACTACCCCTACTTTTTGGAGCTGCAATCTTCTAGGAATCGCTAAAATGACCAGCCAGAAGTGTTGTCTTACTTATATCAGAAAAAGCCATGTTCATGGCTATTGTACCTATCCATCTTTGAATAAAGTTTTCTTTTTTTTTTTTTAAATAACAACCTGCGTCTTATTCTTCAGAAAGGAGGGGATGATATAATCAAAGGAAAACCAGATAATTCAAGTTGGAGTACTACAGGCAAAAAACCTTTAGGAGTAAGATGACAGTTCTGGCTGGTCATATTTAATGATTCCTAGAAGTTTGCAGTTTGTACTGACCCTTAACTCTTAAGGGACAGGTGGAATCCTACCAATCTGCTCATTCACCATTTGTGGTAGTTTTCGACTTCGGCTAGTCTTTGGTGCTGCTGCATGGTGTCATAGGCTCTTACAGCAGCAAGACAGAGACTTAAGGAAAGCAGCAGCAAGGAGGAGGAGAGAAAAGATGTACTGAGAGATTAGAGGTGAAAGTGAGAACTTGGAAGCAAAATGTCTGCTATGGAGCTTCAGAATGTAAACAAAGTTTCCTGTGTGGTGGATGTTGCAAATGGGCAGCATTTAGTTGTCTCCATGAAGAAGGAAGTAAGCAAGTCTAATGAAGTGGCACAGATAACAGAACTGGCATCAGGAGGCCTTGCATATGGTCTGTTAAAAATAATCAAGCAGCATCTAAGGAATAGTTCTGCTGTTTCATAGGGTCAGATGACGGGTTACTTTTTTTGAAAGTGTTGAAGGTGGAATGTGTAAAAGGAGCCAGGTGATGTGGCAGCAGGGAATTCAGTAGTTAAAATATATACAGCAGTAACAGAAAGTAAAACAGGAAAGCAGTGACAAATTGAGGAGGAGTCTGGTTTTGTGGCAGCAGATAATGTAGTAACAAAAACATATGCAGTAGGCAAAAAAGGAAATCTGGAACAGACTATAAGTAAAACTCTTTTTTTAAAAATAAGAGAACAACAGCTGTGAGAATAACAAAAAATGACTCAGTAATAAATATTATGTATGGGACAATTTGATAATTGTTCCTGGTTTTAAAGCTCAAGAACTTGGGTCTTTTATTTATATTGGGACAGGGACTTTCTGTGATTTAACATTTGAAACTGATGGACTGATCATGAAATTTCTGGAACTGTGGAACAAGAAGAACATTTATCCATAGAGCAATTATTTGTTTTCTGGTAGTAACTTAAATGTTAAAAGTTACTTTGTAGTTTAGAACTGATGAACTGGAAGAAGATGGTGTTAAAAATGCACACAGGATCTGTGGAGACTATTGATAATATTGTGAAAGTTAGAGATGCGGGAAACATATGGAATGGAGGGTGGAGTCTGGAAGCTGTTTTGATATATGGAAAGGTAAAAATGGTGAGACACTTGCCAAATGTTATTTTTGTGGCTGGTCATAGGTGTACATTAGGATATGCTGACCAGCTTAAATCATGTCTCGTTTGTGGAGACTTTTCTCATTCAATTAATGATTTTGACAAGATGCAATGTAACCAGTGTGGGGAGAAAGGACATACAGCAAGAAGGTGTATGCCTGAAAGCAGCTTTTGTAAAAAAGGGACACTTTTGGATGGTTTGTTAAGAGCAAACAGTAAATAATGAAAAAGAAGAGGAAAGATAGAAAACATGCACGAGGAAGGACAACAAGAGGCTAGAGGAAAGAGTAAAGTAGGTGAAGAAGAAACTCTAGAAGAAGAAAACATGGAAGGGAAAATGAGGAGAGAATGCATGCAGGAAGAGAGGTCAGGCGAAAGGATTGATACTAATATTTTTCTAAGTTCTAGCCAGTGAATAATCTGATTCTGAGGATCAAGAACTATTTGTAGATAAACCCAGGAAAAATATTCAGTTGTGGAAAAGAGAAAAAATAAGATAATGTAAATTTAAAAACATTTCCCCTAAAGTTAAAAAGAAAAAAAGCAACAATTTTACAGTACTTTCAGTAAACTTGAACAGTATTGTTAATACTGCAAGAAGGATAGAGATACCGGAATGATATGCGAAACATGATGCGGATGTTATGTTAGAGGATGTAAGATTCCTGACAAATGAAGAAAGACTGCAAACAAAAAAAAATGTGGGGTAGGAATATAATATGGAGCTTAGAAAGTGAATGTTGTTCTGGAGTGGCTCGGTTAAGTTAAAAAACAGTGACAATACTAAATGTAACATTAATAAGGATGTGAAGGTTAAATATTGGGGTCTATATTAAATTGTCGAAGTTTTACAACTTCAAATCACTAGACAACGAACACGTGATCGAAATTGCAAAACATCGAACAATTAAAAAAAAAGGAAAAAAAGGAAAGTGAAGTAAAAGGGTTTAAGCAGGGGGGCAAGCCCCCCTGCACCCCCCACAACCCCCGCTACTTAAATATACCAACTCCGAGATCACGCTACAGCATAGAAAAGGGAAATCTTCCCTTTCCTCACCATACTGTACTACAATACTCATAATTTGTTCTTTTAACCTCTCTTTTAAGACTTTCATTTCCCTCATTATACTAATATTCTCCTTTACTATTTTACCCACAGAGGCAGATACCTCCTCTCTTGTAAATGTCGTCCCTGCCTAGTCAATAGTGCCTTCATTTTTTCCTCATTTTCTTTTATATATCTATGTTTCCGTATCATAATGCTCTTTTGTATTGTCTTCTTCTTCTTCTTCGGCTGTTCCTGTTAGGGGTTGCCACAGCAGATCACCTGTTTCCATTTCTTCCTGTCCTCTGCATCTTGCTCTGTCACACCAGCCACCTGCATGTCCTCGCTCACCACATCCATAAACCTTGTCTTAGGCCTTCCTCTTTTTGGTTACCTGGTAGCTTCATCCTTAGCATCTTTTTCCCAATATACTCAGCATTCAGCATCCCTCCTCAGCACATGTCCAAACCAACGTAATCTTGCCTCTCTGGCTTTGTCTCCAAACTTTCCAACCTGGGCTGACCCTCTAATATACTTATTCCTAATACTGTCCATCATTGTCACACCCAGTGCAAATCTTAACATCTTTAACTCTGTCACATCCAGCTCTGACTCCTGCCTTTTTGTCAGTGCCACTGTCTCCAACCCGTATAACATAGCTGGAGTCACTACACTCTTGTAGACCTTCCCTTTCACTCTTACTAGTACTCGTCTGTCACAAATCACTCCTGACACTCTTCTCTACCCACTCCATCCTGCCTGTACTCTTTCTTCACCTCTCTTCCACACTCACCGTTACTCTGAACTGTTGATCCCAAGTATTTAAACTCATCCACCTTTGCCACCTCTACTCCCTGCATCATCACCATTCATCTATCCTCCCTCTCATTCACACACATATATTCTGTCTTAGTCCTGCTGATCTTCATTCCTCTTCTCTCTAGAGCATATCTCCATCTCTCCAGGGTCTCCTCCACCTGTTCCCTACTCTCACTACAGATCACAATGTCATCTGCAAACATCATAGTCCACGGAGACTCCTGTCTGATCTCGTCTGTCAACCTGTCCATCACCATGGCTCTCTTGTATTGTCTAAATTCTCTAATTCATTTCTATACATTTTCCCATACTTAACTTTTTCTTCCTTTCTTATATCATCCTGGTACAGAAAAAACATTTGTATACTTCTTATTAAATTCAATCCATCATTCAGACTAGTTTTGTGGTTATATGATCCTTCCATAACTGCAATATTTCCTACTCTCCATTTTCATCCATAATTTCTCATTTATTCTATTTGTTCCCATTCCCATTTTAATATACTTCATTTCTTTCATCACCTCCATCCATATTGCTAAATAGTCTGAAAAAAAACATTCACAACTGTATCACCATCTGCCTAGCCTTCTGATTATACAAATCAGATCCAAGTGCCCCCCTTCTATAAGCCCATTGACTTTTGTTCCATACAGCTAATTTACCCCATTCTGTCAATAACCATATTTTTCTATCTTTCCCTTTCTTTTCACACTTTCACCTTAAATTACAATTAAAGTCCTCTGCAATTATGCGTTTCACGTTAACAACTATATTGTCAAATATTTGACGAAACAGCTTCTCTCTTTTCATGCTAGTTATATATGCATATAATGCTATAATTCTATAAACATGTTCTCTACACCTCAGATAGACAATATTTGGGTCTATATCAAATAATCAAAGTTTCAGAACTTTGAATACCATATGGTCGACACTATATGATCGAAGTGCTGAAACTTTGAATACCTGATTTAAAAAAAAAAAAAAAAAAGAGAGTTTTCTGGTTTTAAGAAATCTTATCATTTTTGCTTTAGACTACTCTTCAGACAGACCTCCATGACAAACAGCAGCACTCCAATGGATGCAGCCCCTGGGCGGAGAGAATCTGCAGATTCAGGGGCTTAGTGGTTCCCTTATCTGACAAACCCTTTCAGTGTTCCTGAAAACTTATCCTGCTTGCTCCCCTCTGGAAGCAATTAGATAATGCTTATCTTTTCACCTTCAAAATTGGATGGCCATCACACAGGATTCTTGGCTGAAGAGAAACATATTCTGAGACCACATAGTTCTCTTCCTGTTTAGATCACTCCCATCTTATGAAACTCTTTCAGTGTTCCACCCTGTCAAAGAAGGATTGCAGCCTAAGATGTCTTCCAGCTGCTAAGAAAAAAAGAGTCATCTAGGAGGCCCCACTAGTCCACAAAGGATCCAGAATCTACTCAAATATCCACAAAAAAGCCACACCTGCCATCATCCCCTTACTTCTGTATATAGTTATTTTTTAGGTTATAAAGTTATTTTATAAATGTTTTAGCAGTTTAGGATGAGCAGGCTCCTTTACGTTTGAGCAAGAAAGTCCTGTATAAAGCTTCACTCTGACTGCTGATTTCCTTCCACAGGGCTGGCAAATCAACAGTCAGTGTGAATGTGTGGGATGAAGCCAGAGCTTTTGGAAGTTCACCTGTTGTTGTGCCCTGGGCAGGACATAACCCTTGTAGCCTAAACACTACTGCAGCAGAGAGAAATCTGACCATCTGCTGTTATGGATAAGTGTAACTTACACAACAGTGCTACCTTTGTTGTCTCCATCCTTCTTTCTGGATAATCCTCCCTCCTTCTCCCTTCCAAATTGCAACATCTTACGTTTTGTTCCTGGAAGATAACAGTGAACCTTGATGGTGGAGTTTGCTTTAACCTTTCTACTGCCCTATTATCCTTGGAGTTTCCTTCTTCCATGGGACTTCCTGTCTTTTCTAGGAGCAAACTCAATTTGAGAAGTACTCTTAGTGCATAGCATTATGGGAGAGGGAGAGCTTGACCACTGGAGAAGCTCTGAAAGTGTTGCCAGCTTGCATCCACCTCAAGAAGGATAACCAAAATATTTGAGATGACCGAAGAGGTGCAAGAAAGGATCTAGTATTATGGTAAGTACACACTGGGGTGGTGGTGCTGCGGTAGCGTTGTCACCTCATAGCAAGACGTTGTCCCGTTTGATTCTCAGCTAGAGTGTCTTCTGTGTGGAGGCATATGTGAACGGGGCATGCCTTCGTTGAAGGTTGTGCGTCAGGGCTGGTAACCCGGTACGTAAAAATCAACTACCAATCATTAGCGGACCGGAGTTCCGCTGTGGCGACCCCTAACAGGGAAAAGCTGAAAGACACAAACAAACATTATGGTAAGTTCACAACATATGTTTTTCTAATTATCAGAGAACAAAATGGAAACACATTTCAGTACACAGTAGATCAGCTCAGGTTAAATATTGCATGCAGTCCATATTTAACTGTTATTACATTTGGTTAATCTTAGTTACATACAAATCGCTGATGTTATTAACATCTACCAGCTAATTTGAGTCTTTGTGGACATGCTCACAAGTGTCAGCTTAGTGGAATATGGCAGTTTATTTATTACTGCAGTGATAAAATATAAAAATGAATAAAAATCCTCATAACATGTTATTTGATAGGTCAGACACTGTAGATAAGGAGCAATAGCAAAGAGTACTTTTTGCCATGAGGACAACAAAAAGGTGAATTTTTAGGACTGGTTTTCAAAAGATCAGAATAGCATAGTGGGAGGTATCTATCTCGATGTCCACACTATCCAGGTGTCAATGGCATAAACGACCCCTCACCAATATGGAAATGTGTGAGGAGTCAGCCTGAAATACACTCATAAGTACTGTGTAATTACTACCCCAAAATAGTCCAGTAATCTCACAGATAAAGAAATCCTGTAACAGTTAATATAAATGACTCTCATTATGTGTGTTATACATAAACTGAAATTTGGGGCATAACAAAAGCAAACTGTAGCACACTCCATGGTTGTCCAGGCAGCACAGCACATACACAGGCTGACTGCCAGACTATACAATTGACTTACATGCCAGCAGCTGATACACTATAGAAAATAAAACTGCACTACAAACTAAAATGACAGAACGTGTTATGTCACATCTCCAGTTCTGTAGGGTAAGGGGCAGGAGTTTTTATTACTGGTAGGTGGGGATGTTTAGTATGTATCATTCTGCAGAAGTGCAGCTGACATGCAAGTAGAGTCATCAGCAAGACAACATCAGTTTTACAGATGAGCTAAGCATATTCAGGGGTCAGCAAGAACATATGCATGGGAAACAGGTAGCAAGATAAAGGGTCATAGTTGTGGTGTGCTGGGTCTAAACTGAAGGGATGGACATATTTGTTCCAGGCAGCAGGTTGCTGTTAAGCTGTGATAGAACATGTAATGGAATGGAAACTGTATACTATTGTAAGATGTATGGCCTGTATGTGCTTGGGCACGTGCAGTACATTTTTTTACAGGGGATCCACATGGCCACATGTGCGGGGGGGGGTCACCATCTCACAGCACATACACACCCACACACTATCCAGAACAGTGGTAACAACTGTTGCAACTTCACTTTGGTATATGTTATTGTGCTGACATCTTGCCATTTAGTGTTTAAAATGAAAAATATTTGGAGGTGGAAGAGTAACACTTAAATTAACAGAACATGGAGCTGGGGGTTCAGTATAATGGTTAACATCTTAACCATATGCATGTAAAGTGTGGTGTTTGATTCTAACCTCTGTTTTTTGGCTTGGCTCACAATAGTCTGAAATCTAACAGCCTTGTAATAACCTATGAACATTTATCTGTATTTCTGTTCTTTAAATCCAAGATATGTTGTTAAAACTTAACATTATTAGTAGTACTTATAGGTATGACAGTCTGCTTTTTCGACATCTTTGACATGCCATCTGGTGAAAGGTGATTGCTTATAGCTAAAGTTACCTTTTACTTTACAGCATACTACTGTTGTAAACACATACTCTGTGATAGCAAAAAAGACTTAAACCAACCTCAACGTATTTCTGCTCAATCCTAGGAGCCTAAACAAAAAAAATCCACACACTACAAGTCCTCCTCACGCTGGAGAAAGTAAGCATCAGTGATGTTGCTGAGACTTGGTTTAAAGCTGTAGAAAGTACTCCAGCATGCATCTACACATTTAAACCAGCAACAGCACAGACAGGGACTAGAGCTGGAGGTGTCTCAATCTACATTAGCAATAAATATACCTCTAGGTTAATTAAATAAGCTGATGCTATGAAATTCATCCATGTGCAAGTCACCAGAGATAAGGTCCCTTACCCTATACTAGCGAGCTGTAGGTCACCATGTATGTCCCAATAGTCCCACAACTCTTAACTAGACCTATTCAAGGCACTCATCTTCCAACCAAATATTATAGTGTGAGAAACATACACTGCTTCAAACTCCCAGACACAATATTTCATAGACTTTTAACACAAACACCCTGGACCAGATAGGGCATGCTTCAAACAGAGGATCAAACATACTGGATCTAGTACTCAGCAACATGGGAGAGCATTGCATCTTCTGCCCTCATATCATGTCCTCACTTGTGAGGTTGGTTTAAAAAGCTGTCTCCTTCAAAATAAAAATCAACTTGGAAAACCCAACTAAATCTGTAAAAGTTAGGCCCTGTTCTAAAGCAAACTAAATCCTGTTAAATGACAGTTTGTCAAAATTCAGGGCTTCCCTTAACCTCATGACCACATCTACCTATGCAGAGCTATTTATAGAATCCCTGTACAAACATGTGAATGGCTACATAGCGGCTGTCGTACTTGCAAGAAGGAAACCCAAAACAAACACCAAAAAACAAGCTCTACTGATGGAATCCTCACCTCAACAGAGTATATAACAAAAGAAGGAAGTCTTCACATTAAGAAGACAAAAAGCACGTAATTTTATACATTTATTTGTTTTTACTTGTTTTACTAGTTGGATTCGCTTCATTTACAATTTACAATTTTTTTACTAAATGGTTATCAACATTTCACAAAGTGGAGAACTGTTATTTTCAACTGAAGCAAAAATGAAACAGGTTAAAGAGAGGGTACTGTTCGGACTGCTTTCCGCAGCTATTATCTTACTAGTACAGTTTGAACTTTTTTCTTGGTGTGTCTCATCAAAATCAGAAAAGAACAACTCCCATAAGGAGAAAAGCTTTCTGATTCTATTAAACAAGAAACTAAGCAATTTAAATAAGTCCAGCAAGGCAATTTAAGAGATCAGGATAGCCTGTCATGCTAAGAACACTCACAAGGCCTTCTTCAGCTGTCTAGAACCTTAAAGCTAACGCACAGCAGTGTGCTGTACTAGTGGTAAATGGCACCAACTTCACTGACCAGGGAGGCAAAGAGAATCTACTGTCTGATAAATTCAGCTAACCTCCACCCCCCTGATACCTCCCCGTGAAATCTCTTCCAGCATACTTCCCCCCAGCTATTAGCAGGGATTAGGTTTTGGCAGTGCTCACTAAAGGCAAATCACTGCCCGTGGATCCCAGCAAATATCCCTTATTGCCTCCTGAGTAGTCTAAAACATGACCTATCAGGATTACTAGAGACACTCTTCAACTACAACTTCAAAACAGGTTACATACCAGATGAATGGAGGACTGTAACAGTCAACCTTCTTCATAAGGGCGGACCATCAATCAATCCCAAGAACTACAGACACGTTAGTCTGGCAAGTCTAATATGCAAAGCTGTGGAATGAATTGTTATGGATGAGGGTAAAGTAGTGCATGCTGCATACCTTGTCCTGGCCAAGGCAATTGATAACAATAGCTCACTCAGGCATTGTTGACAAACTCTCTGAATTAGGCATGAATATGTACATCTAATAAAATAAAGGAAGTCTGCTGTGATCTCAGCTTCATTTATAAGTTGATTTTTTGAGTTCTAATGTGTGCGAGTAGATAACACTCTGGTTTGAAGGCTGGCTCACAGATAGAACCCATGAGGTCAGGATTGATGAGACCACCTCCACCAAGCGACCAACCACCAGTGGAGTACCTCAGGGTTACATTCTAGGCCAGCTCATATTTGGCATCTACTTCTCAGCAGTCAAGGCTAATGTAAAAGATCTGTGGTTCACCAAGTTCGCAGATGACTGTAAATTGGGAGCTATCACAGACCACCCCACAAAACAAACATCTCGCAAGAGGGTCTAACACAGACAAATGACTGGTGTCAATGCCATGGCTTAAAACTCAATGGCAAGAAATGCATTATAATGCCCTCTGGGATACTGTTAACCTAAGTTAATTACTCCATTGATAAAAAACCCTAAGAGTGACCCAGTAGTTATGGATCTGGGAAAATATGAAGACAGTAATCTGGTCTTCAGCCAACATGTAGCAAAGATAGTAAGAAAACCTTTCTATGTCACCCAACTTGCATATCAGGGTATGGTATCCAGGTCCAAGGAAGTCACAGTACTACTCTATTTAGCCCTTATCAGACCCATCATTGAGTACAATGCTCTCTTTGGCATGTACCTAACCAGATACTTGCAACAGTTGGAACACCAACAAAGGTTCCTCACCAGGAGAATCCAGGGCCTGAATACCCTGTACTGCACAGACTGCATAATGGCCCTATCTCTGTAGTCTGTCTCCTACAGTCTACTGAGAGGCAATCTATGCCTGGCTTGCAAGGTGTCCTCAGATCCAACCCTAATGAATCTTTTGCAGATCTGCAAAACAAACAGTACCAGAAATGCAAGATTCAAAGATCTGAATGTAACTTGTGACATAAAATGCTGGAGGGACCAATATGTGTCTCAAAGGATCCACGTGTTATGGAATCTACTGCCATCTGATATGAAGCAGAGTTCATCCCTGACCCTGTTCAAGTAATAGAAACCTTGGCCATTGGATGGGAAACCAGAAATTAACCTCGGTCTGGCTTCCAGTTAGGTTGGGGTGCACAGGTATGCTTACAAAGGCCTTAGTGTTCATTAGCTTAGTGATAACATATGAACGTATGAGAAAAATGACTGAATTTGTATGCAGTTTGCAGAGACTGCCATTTTATTAAAATTTACAAATCAAATTACCCTTGCAGTACTTCCTACTCAACTAAATAAAGTGGATGCAAGTGAGCTAACTGTACTCTTGAGGTAATCTCATAGCTTATAAATCTAAATATTTCCTGTTTATTTTTTTCAGGTCACATGGGTTTCTTCCATGTGCTCTGGTTTCCTCCCACATTCCAAAGACATGCAGTAGGTGGACTGGACACTCTAAATTGGCCATAGGTGTGAGTGTATGTGTGAGTGAGTGGTATGGATTAATTACCATGGCAGGGTTATCCACCTGGCAGCATAAACTTTACCAAGAGATGGTTGTCACTCTTGAAGTGACACCCTGACCCCATGTGCAAAATGGGAAAAAGGGGCTGAGGATGGATGGATGAAGTTTTTTCTTGCAAGGAGTGTGATATGATAGTAAAATACTCTCATTTTGTTATATTAAAATATGCATTTTTCCATATACATTTCTACTTTAGCAGACTTCATAATTTTTAAATTGACCTTATGAGTGTCAATAATATAATACTGAGTACTGAAAAGTTCTCATCTGGAATACATTTCTTTGTTTTCTGATATTTTATCATTTTCAGGGTCATGGAGATTCTCAACAGTCATAAGGCAGTGAACAAATTCTGGATGAGATGTCAGTCCATGGCAAGATATACACATCAGCCCACAAATGCTCACGCACATGTGCGCATGGGCACACACACACACACACACACACACACACACACACACACACACACACACACACACACACACACACACACACACACACACACACATACACACACAAATTCACTTTCGCTTAATAGTCAATTTGAAGGATCACCAAATCACTTAACCACATGCATTTGGGATGTGAAAGGAAATGAGACCATTGAACAAAAACCCATGTGGACATAAGGTCGGCATGGAGACTCTACACAGAAGGCACCCCAGCCAGGAACTGAATAAAAGGTCCTAATGATATAAGGAAGTAGCACCAACTGTCGTACCATTATGCTATCCTCACACACCTGGAGTTCTGTATCAAATTCTGATGCTATTCTGGGAGAGAGAAAGGGAAATTACAGTAGTACAGACTGTACAAAGGAGAGAACCCAAGATGAGAAGGGGAATGAAAGAGCTACAGTATGTGGAAAGGCTCACTGTATTACATTGAGAGGTAGAGAGATGATATGATATGATACCATATGGATGGCTCTACTTCTAAAGCTTGAAGTTTCAAAACTTTGAACTTCAAAAGGCCAAGACCAGAAGATCTAAGTTTTGAAATTCAAAAATAAAATATAAAAACAATTTTTTTTTATGTTTTTGTAGATAACCCCTGCTAAATAAATATACCAACTCCAGGATCGCACTACAGTGAGGAAAACCATAAATATCCCATTCTATGCTGTACGGCGATGTCCATTCAAAACGTTCAAAGTTTCAGTACTTCGATCTTCTGGTCTCAGCCATTTGAAGTTCGAAGTTTTGAAACTTCAAGCTTCTGAAGGGGATTCGATACAGACACATATTGTGGGATGGCAGGTAAGAGTGGTAAATTTAAAGAGGAAGGAGAGGGGTTGCTTGAGGGGCATAAGTTGCAGCCTAAGGGCATGATTTAAAACTAGCATTTGCAAATACATTAATTCATAGAGAGTAAAGTGGACTTTTGGGAATCATTGTTTGGGAAGGTAGAGATGTTTAGATCAACACAGGGAGTCAAGAGTGCTTGGGGCAATTATAGAAAATGTAAGGGTAACTGTAGGTGAAAACAAGTGTAGAAGATGTAGTTGCAATTCTCAGGCAAATGTGACAGCACAGGTCTGCTTCTGTTGGCATGTGCATAGGTTATTATGGTTTTAAAAAACTGCATGCCTTTTCTGATGCCTGCAGTTGTCTGCATCTGTAGTGAATTAATACAATGTTTATGGCTGAATAATACACATGCAGAGCAAAGGAATACAGTAATAGGTTAAAACTCTGTTGAACCACATGCACGCTGAATCTTTATATTCCTTGAGGTTTAACTATTTACACATACAACATGTGCATTCCTCTAATTTTAATTTTGTTTGCCAGCTACTCAAAATGGTAATAAAACTGCAGTGCTTGGTCACTGGCACTCTTTTATGATTGTTCCAATGCTGCAAAATGCCAAGCCATGGATTTACTACAACTAAGATAACATTTACCCTAAGGATTTTATTTATGTCTTTTATAATTTGCCATAGTTTCTGCTTAAACATATTTTTTGATGAATTTACTGAAAAAAAACTTCAATTTCAAACATTTGTTAGTGGGCTTTATAGTGTGTTTACTACATAAGAATAGTAATTATTTTGTAAGAATGCCATTGTTTCTGCATGTTGTTTTTGGACTGCAGAGAGATCAGAAATATATTCAAAACCACAAGTTGCCAATTCTTACCACTTCCTGAACGTCGGTTTTGGCATCACATTCACTTTTTCTCCGCAAACAGCTAGGGTCATACACACAGCTGGTCTGTTGGACTTGTTTACACTTTTCAGGCAGATTTAGTGACTTTTTCTGACATTAAACCACTTATCTGAACATGGCATGTTTGCTGAATAGTAGCTTTATTTATTTATTGTTACCAAAGATTATGCAAACTTCTGTAAACAGAAAAATATCACCAGACTAACACCTACTGGGGTTGTTGAATTCTATAAACACTGAGAGCCTCCTCCACATTTTTATACAGATCTTAAGTGCAACATTATGGTCCCATTCTTTCACTCTTTCTGTCTTTTTTTTTTTTTTTTTTTTGCCTGTTGGTCAGTTTTATCATTAGTGAAGAAATTAATCATACTTATTAGTCCCACAGTTCTTTTTTCACAACATTAATTTTAGTGATCTACATTTTACTCATTATCTTCACATTTATTTACATATTTTCTGACTTATTTTTCTCTTTCTCAGCTGCAGTTTAGTTATACTAAATGTTTACATAAATCTGGAGTCAGTTTGATCTGCTATTTGTACTTGTACTGTTGTTGTTGTCTTTTGGCTTTTCCCGGTTAGGGGTCGCCACAGTTGAACTCCGGTCCGCTAATGATTGGCAGTAGATTTTCACGAACACCGAGGTGCCAGCTCGACATTCAACCTTCAACGAAGGCACGCCCATTTACGCATGTCTTTCAAATGCCCACCCAACTGCGGGGAGGACATGCAGACTCCACACAGAAGGCACTCCCCCGCACTCCAGCTGAGAATCGAACAGGAGAACCTCTTGCTGTGAGGTAACAACGCTACTGCTGCACCACTATTTGTACTTGTACTATTAGACACAAAATGCTTTATGGAATTGATGGTTTAAACCATCACTATTTATGCAGGCAACTGCAAAAGTTTTTCTGACAAGTCAGTTAAATATATTTTCTTATCTGCAAGAACATTCGGGAAATAAATCAGTGATGAATATTGGATGTACTGCTTAACTTAGATGTCAAAATAGCAGGAGTCCAGCAATTCATTTAGGAACAGACAGCTGAATGCAGAAATTCTTCAAATAATAGATCTTTCAGAAAGTTGTCTGAAAACTGACTCAAAATCACAACTGGTACCCAGTCAAAAGATTGTATTCCTGGGAGCAAGCTTGGACACAACTTCCCAAATGGCATTCCTCACTTCAGAAAAACAGGTCTATCTGACAGACTACTTCAAACAAATGGCCACCAGAATCCAGCTATCTGCAAGAAAATACTGGAAGCCCTAGGGTTCACGGCCTCATGTATTCTGTTAATTCCATATGCAAGACTGCATATGAGGAAACTTCAGTGGTACTTAAAAAGTCCTTGGTGCCAATATTCTCAGGACCTGGAAACAGTCATTCCTATCATACCTTGTCTAAGGGCAGAGCATGCAACCACAACAAGGGACTGCATTTTACTCAACCCCACGCCACCAGACCCTAACCATAGATGCATCAGATTATGCATGGGGTGCTCACATGGCGGGCAAATATATTCAGGGCCACTGGAGTCCAAGGCAAATTCTCCTGCACATCAATCAAAAAGAGATGCTAGCTGTACAGTATGCCCTGACAGCTTTCAGATACCTATTCTTTCCAGGACAACTCCTGATAAAAACAGATGACACCACAGTTATGTGGTACATCAACAAGCAGGGGGGAACCTATTCTTACCCACTCTGCAGGTTAGCCATGGCCGTGTGGAACACAGTCTTGGATAACCCAGTTCATCTACAAGCTCAATTCCTGCCAGGCAAACAAAATTCACTGGCAGACGACTTAAGCAGAAATATCCTAGACCCACATGAGTGGAAATTGGAGCCCAGCACCTTCAACCTTTTGATCCAGAAATGGGGGACCCCAACAACCACCAGCTAAGCAAATTCTGCACCAAGAACCCTCACAACAGAGCCTGGAAGGTGGATGCCCTATCCTTTCAATGGGAAAACCTCTCAATCTATGCCTTTCCCACTCTGCCCCTTCTCTCAAGAGTATTACTCAAGATAAAAGAAGACAGGCCAAGGACAATTCTGATTGCCCCAGACTGACCACACCAGCACTGGTACCCACTCCTGCGCAGCCTAACAACGGTGCCACCTTGGTACCTACACCAGACCCCAACCCTGCTTTCTCAGCAGGAGGGACAGATTTTGCATCCACAATTACAAACCCTAAATCTTGCAGTCTGGCTTATTCCTTAAATACTCCACCAGCAACCCTAAGCAAGCAGGTTCTGGACGTCATCCTTGAAGCCAGAAGGCCCATTACTAGGAAAGTGTGAAAGGTATTGTTCTTGGATTCTCTCTAAAGGAAAGAACATAGCACTGCCCTTCTTACCTCTAATCCTGGATTACCTAGCAGAACTACTACACAGAGGCCTATCCTTCTCCTCCATTAAGATCCATGCCTCTGCCATTTCGGCTCATTACAATACTGAGCCACCTCTATTCTCACCCTCTCATCAAACAGTTCCTGAGAGGGGCAAACAACTTAAGGCCACCAAGGAGAGTATCCATCCCTGTTTGGGACCTTAACTTTGTTCTGGAAAAGCTCATGCTTCCCCCTTTTGAACCTGCTGTTTCAGCAGAGTTAAAATTCCTCTCTTGGAAAACAGCTTTGCTTCTAGCCATCACTTCAGCTAGAAGAGTGTCTGAGTTACAAGCACTGATGGCTGTGGAACCCTTCATTATTTTCCATGCTGACAGGGTTTCCCTCAGAACTAACCCTTCCTTTATGTCTAAAGTGGTGTCCAGTGTGGCTCTCAACCAATCCATCCATTTGCCAACCTTCTTCCCTAATCCTCAAAATAAAGGGGAAAGGATCATGCACTCTTTGGATGTGCACAGACAGCTCAGGTTCTACCTTGATAGGACTAAGCCTTTCAGAAAATCTGACCAGCTGCTAGTCAGCTTTGCAACAAGGGCAGAGGGCAAGGTCAGTTCAAAACAAACCATTTCCAAATGGATAGCTCACTGCATCCATTTCTGCTACAAGCACCATGGAAAACCAACCCCTCAGGGGGTCAGAACACATTCCACTAGAGCTACATCTGCCTCTGCAGTATTTCTCAGGGGAGTCCCTACAAGGGACATACTGGAAGCTGCTACCTGGAGTTCTGTACACACCTTCACCAAGCATTACCACCTGCCTATCTTTTCTAAATCAAGAGCAGGATTTGCTACAGCAGTCTTGCAAGGCCTACTAGCCGGCCCTAACCCTTCTTGACTGCCTCCACCCTTCCTCAGCTTTGGGAATCAACCCAAGTGTGATGACTGCAACAGTGAAACACGAAGAACATAGTACAGTTGTGTACACTTAGCATAAATGTAGCTGTTCGAGTGTATTCACTGTTGCAGTCCTGGTTTCCCTCCCTCCAGCCCCCTGGTTTTCTCTATCTCTTTATCTCTCCTCTCTATGGCTATTCCTACTGGTATTGGTATTTACTTTTTACTGGTAGTGTTTTCCCCACCATATACTATCTCCCTATTTGGGGGCTCCTGACATTTGGGGCAAGAAAAACTGATGTAATGGCGTTGGTTGCCTGTTTTTATACCCCTGATGACCTGATGTTATGGAAGAAGCGACAGCATACGACGCAGAAATACTAAGTGTCTGGTATTTGGGCCATCTGAGGGCTACCTGCAGGCAGATAACCCAAGATTGATGACTGCAACAGTGAATACACTCGAACATCTACATTTATGGTAAGTGTACACAACTGTACTTTTCTCACCTAGAGTACACTGTAGTCCTTGACTAAATTCATGTCCCACCTTTCATGCACAGAGTCCACATCAATGATTGATCCCTAGATAGAACTGAGGACCTGCAGGAACCCTCCCCCATATTTCTCAAGCCAGTATCAGCTGCTCAGTCCCAACCCTCTATTGCAATCTCCTATAATGCCTAGACCACTAGATTAACTCAATTCTTTTGGAGAATAGGCAGGGTTAAAATCACTATTCCGCACAGCCAACACACTGGGGCTCATAGCTTTGACTGCTTTCTTGAATGTTGGATACACTTTTCTGCTAACTTTTTCATAACTGGATGATGGAGTGCAGTTGTGAAATGCTTTATGCCATTTAGCTTTATAAAGGTCTTAAAATCTTCTGAAGTGATCAATGCTTTGGCAACCCACTTCTTGTGAACACAGTGTATTCTTTGATACAGATGATGGTATGCACTTTTGCTGACCCAGACAGTCTATCCCAGTAAACAAATGCCAATAAATAACATAAATAAATAAATAACAAATAAAATGTGTTGTGAAAGTCCAATGGCATTATAATGTTGCTCAGTTTTCTATAATTCATTCATTGTTGTAAAAGTATACACCTAGATGTGACCAGTACTGCAGTTGTGTTGCAGTAATTTCACATGTCCAAATCTTTCCAAATGAATACTGATGAAGCTTCTCCATTGCCCAGATTAGGCAAAGGGCCCTACTTTCAGTTCAGATATACTATATTCAGATTTTTTCTGTGGTATTGAAGCAAATGTAATGAGCTTCTCTTTGCAATCTGAAAGTTTAAAATGACACAATGATGTCTTTTCAGTATGGCAAAGTTTAACATGCTAACTTAATTTCTTTGGTTATTCTCACAACTGCATCCTTCTCATATAGACCTTCCCTATAACAATAAATTGAATGGATGTAAAACTGATGATTTATTTGTTAGCAACTAATGGTCATAATTCACAACCACAAGGTATAACCTCACTGAGCATGTCCTGAGATGTGGGTCCCTTTAAAAACAGCCTCAGTCTTGCCTCATGATTTGTACAGCCCAGCTTCATATAGTCACATATTCAAAATAAGGTATTAATTGTTTTGAAAAAAACCTAAATTTTATATTTGTTAGCTCAAAACTCACACTTTCAGCCAAAATCCTGTTATAAATTGTTCGATTGACCTTCACCACCTCTGTCAGTCATCAGGCAATTATTAAAGCAATATTGCACACTATGATTCCCTGTAGTATTTAATCCTCTGCCTTATTAAATACCCACTGTAGATGTGATTCCAAAAAACATTATTTTAAAATTAAATTCTTTTACTATTCTCAATTAAAGCCTTCCTAGACAATGCTTCCCTTTTCATCTTCCCTTTTCTCCTGCCCTTTCATCTATCCCTCTTTCACAGAATCTGACTCTAAATGCTCCTGTTGGCAACAAAATGTTTCAGATAAATTGGTGTTGAAGGTAAAGCGAGAGGGTTACAGTTGGCAATGGATAGAAAAGCTGTTCCTTTCAGGAGTATTCCACCCTCCCAGTCAAACAAAATTGTTTCCCAAGGTGATCCAACAAATGTAAGATGCAGACATCCTAGAGCAAGTTCCGAAAGAACAAACAAGGAAAGGGCTTTTATTTCAAAATGTTTCTGGTTCCAAAGAAGGAGCACTCTTGGTGACCAGTTTTGGATCTTTATTTTGTCAATCTTTTTGTAAATATTCCAAAATTCAAGATGTTAACCCTTCAAACAATGTTAACTCTGATTCCAGATCACAGTTTTTTGGTAACATTAAACCTCAAAGATGTTTATTATCACATCCCAGTAATTAGCAGCTACAAAAGGTTTCTAAGATTTTATGTACCTGGGTCACATTATCAATTCTCTGTATTACCCTTTTGGGCTATCCATTGCACCAAGAGTGTTTTAAAACAGTATAGCCCCAGTAATGGCCCACTCCAGAATGCAGGGTATCCACATTTGTCCTTATTTAGACAACTTGCTTATTTACACAGAGTCTTTTCCCAGTTGTCAGGAGTCCTTAACAAAGGTATCTTCCCTTCTAGAACATCTGGGATTCCATATAAATATACAAAAATCCTCCCTCACTTTATCACACAGGATTATGCTTCTTGGTTAAAACAATCCGCGAAAGACCACTAAGATAAAGGAATAGCCGCGGTGGTGCAGTGGTAGCATTGTTGCCTCACAGCAAGAGGTTCTGCTGTTTGATTCTCGGCTGAAATGCCTTCTGTGTGAAGTCTGCATGTCCTCCCCATGGTTAAGTAGCGTTTGAAAGACATGCGTGAATGGGCGTGCCTTCCTTGAAGGTTGGGCGTTGAGCTGGCACCTTGGCACCGTAAAAATCTACTGCCAATCATTAGCAGACCGGAGTTCTGCTGTGACGACCCCTAACTGGGAAGAGCCAAAAGAAAAACAACAACTTAAACAAAAAACGGTATCCAAATAAACAAAGTGCCAGGTCACCAAGGCTGTAGGTTGTTAAATTTATTCAACTTTAAAGTAAAAATAAAAACAGGTAAGTGCTTTCACGATACAATAGATTGCTTCATCAGACAGTCACATTAAAAAGAAAAAGCATCTATATAGCAATAGCACTGTGACATAATTTCATGTTGCAAGAAGCATGTAAAAAAATTTTAACAACAATACAAATTACATCACATAGTAGCAATATAATTATCAAACACCAAAGTACAAAAAAAGTTTAAAACATTCATAAAAAATATATATTCACACATTTTAATGTAGGAGTGGGCATGCCTTCAATATAGGCTTCAGGGAAACAACCTCATTTAGTCCTAGAAACTTATCTGCTTGGAGTGATAAAATCCAGGCTTGTTCTCTTGCCTCTGTCTTGTTCCTAAGATCCCCACCCCTCATATCAGTTCCAATTACCTCCAGTGCCAGAAACTTAAACTTATGGGAAGCTATGGTAGCCTTACCCATAGGCTAATGCAGCAGTGTGAATGATGTACATGTAAATGTACTTGTATAAGCTGCACTTAGCCATAATAGTAGACATTCAAATTCCTCACTGCTGTGGTAGTCACATCCATCCACTATACCATTTTTGTATAAAGTATTTGCAGGAAATGAATGTTAGATTTTATTAATTATACCTTGGTTAGTTCAGGAGTAGTTCCCAATTTTTTTAGGGGCAAGAAAATCCTGAAAATTTATAGTTACTCTGGCTGTTTATATAGCTTCCTCTAGAAAGGGTTTAGCTTATAAACAGCCAGAGTAATTGTGTAGTACCACTTTTATGTAGAGATTTTCACATAATGTCCAGATGTTTGGCTCATATTTTTGGTTTTTTTTTCATAAAATTGTGGTTTACTGGCAAGTCATTAAAGATTAAAGTCAGAAAATAATGACAGACAGTTGAGTTTCAGACTTCATACTCTTCAAAAAAATCATTCTGAAGCAAAATCTGCTATGCTACCTATTCTCTAAGTTTGTAAGAGTAATATTTAAAAATTGTCCCTATTTTTGGGCCTTTGTCCCCCATATTTATGGCTTTGTCCAGATTTCTTGCCCTAAGAGGTTGAGAGGTATGATCCCAAAGGCTATTGCAGCAATGAAGAATTCAAACATCTACTGTTATGGGTAAATATAACTTGTACAACTGTACTTTCCAAGATGCTAATACTTTATTTAGAAACATTTCCCTTTTTTTATAGGATCATAGGATCATAGGAAGTTACTAGGATAATAGCCCTAGGGCCCTTACAAGCCTAGCTCAGTTCTACCCTTATTTCCATGCTCAGCACCTATTTCTCCTGTCCAAGAGGGACACAGGTGGAACCCCCAGGGTGAATTTAAGGTCACCCATCCAGTCGTCCAGATTGTGTTTGAAGAGGGACAATGAGGTGCTCTGTCTGACATGAAGTGGGAGTCTGTTCCAAAGGTGTGGTAACCTCCGGGAGACAAATATGTCCCTCTAGTAGGTTTTATTAATGTCATATACCAGGTTAAGGTCTTTAGAGCGAGTAACCTGTGTGCCATTTGACTTGCGGATATGCAACATTTCCAATAAAGCAGGTTCAGAGATTACCTTATACGTAAGGCAGAGATTACTTCTGAGTAGTCTATATGAAACAGAATAAAGTGACAGTGATTTCAGATGACCCACATAGGGCAGGTGCAGAAGACCTTGAATTTTCTTTGTGAGGAACCTGTGTGTTTTTTCCAGTTACTGTAGGTGCTTTGTAAGGTACATTCCAAAAGGGGTGTTGTACTCAATTATTGGCCTGATGAGGGAATAGTACAGGGAGGTTATAAGTTTTTTTCTGAAGGTGATGACCTTACTTATGAGATGAGCAATATAGAATGCCCTTTTTACCACTGTGGAGAGATGGTGATCAAAGGTAAGGTTGCTGTCAACCAGTGTGCCCAGGTCTCTCACCACTGAGTGATTACTTAGGGTGTTTCTATTGATATGGTAGTTAGCTGGAACATCGTTCTTACTGAAAGGGATAATAATACATTTTTTTTGTATTGAGTTTAAGGCCATGACTTTGTCACTAATCATTTGTTTGTGTAAGACCCTCTTATAAGATGTTGACATCATTTGGAGATTCTATGACTGCTCCCAGTTTGCAGTCATCATCAAACTTTGTCAGCCGGAGACCTTTAGTTTTTGCTTCTACTTTGAAGAAATAGACAGTAGAGGTCCCAGGACTGATCCCTGTGGAACACCACTGGTTACAGGTTGACTGTTGGAGGTGGATTCCCCCATTTGAAATATGTGTTCTATCAGTGAGCCAGTTAGTGACCTATCTAACAGTATAAGGGTTGATACCTAGATGGGTGAGTTTGTCAATGATGCCTGAGTGGGGGATAGTGTCAAAAGCCTTGGCTATGCCTATATCTTTGTTGATAAGATCTATGATGATTTGCTCCATGGTCTTGCAGATAAGGCTAGTCAGACTAATAGGTCTATAATCCCTGGGATCAGTGGAATCATCACCTTTGTGCAAGAGAGTAACTGTGGCTGTTTTCCATTCAGCTGGGATGAAGCCAGTGCTTAGACTATGATTGAAAAGAGTACCCAATGATGTTGCTAATTCTTGTTTGAGCCCATGTAGGATACAGCCTGGGATGTTATCAGGTCCCATAGATGCTGTGTTTGTGGCCTTAGAGAGGGCATTTACAACCTGCTCTTTAGAGATACAGGGTAGAGGCAGGTGGTAGGGATGTCATGGAGTACGTGTGGTGGGGACGGGGGAGTGAAGTTTTCACAGAACTTGTTGGCCAACAGGTTAGCTATGTCCACAGGCTCAGTATATGTGGTATCATTAACTACCAGTTAATCACAAATCTGGGCCTTTCCTTTTAGGCTATGGATGTAATTAAAGAATGCCTCATGGTTTTCCGTAGTTGAGGAAGCTAATTTGGATTCATAGTTTGCTTTGGAGGACTTCACAAGAAATCCTATTTGTTTGTTTAAGCTGAGGAGGGAGTGTTTGCAGTTTAGGGCTCATTCCCACTTACTCTTCAACAGCAATTTCTTCCTCTTATTGTAAAGCCTGTTAATGGCAGTTGTCCACCAGGCAGGTGTGCTCTTCCTTGAGGATCTTGTTTTGTTCCTATCAAGTATTGCTGAGTCAATGCAGTTATACAGGTATTTATATAAAACACTGGTGTAGAATTCAGCATAGTTGCCAGTTCCATCAGGAGTGAGGGTGCATTTAAGCTATTTATACCATCCTGTAAGAGGTTATAATCTGCTTTGGTGAAGTTTTTTAGTTTAGTTGCTTCTAGGGGGGATCAGGTGTGATAGTTAATTCGAATGAGACTGATTTGTGGTCAGATCTCACTAGGAAAGACCTCACAGTGTGGGGGTGCTACAGTGGTCCCCCATATTGGGAAGCACCAGATCCAGGATATTGGCACCCCTTGTCGGGTTGGCAACCAGCTAGTCCAGGGCATTGGAGATAATGAAGTTGAGGAACCTTTGGGCAAGTGAGTTTGAGCACGAGTAATTTAGCCAGTTAATGGATGGGTAGTTAAAGCCACCCAAAATCATGGTGTTCGGATGTATCTTGATAGACTCAAGTAGATCCAAATAGGCCAAGTGGGTATTCTGATTTATGGAGGGGGTCCTGCAGCTGGCAATGACTTAAATAGGTGTCCTACTAACAGTTAATTGCACATGAAGTATCTCCAGGGAATCATAATCTTTAACCAATCTGGAGGTGTATTTATCTTTAATGAATATTGATACACCGCCTCCTTTAGTTTTCACGCCTTCAGTTTGTGGTCTGAATGTGTGGAATGAGTATTAACATGGTATGTCTGGAGTGCTTTCCACAGCCTTGAACCAGGTCTCTGTGACTGCACAAATGTCTGCGTCTTCCAAGGTGAGGACTGCATCCAGTAAGTGCAGTTTCAGTGTTAAGACTCCTAACGTTTAGCAGCATAACCTTGAGGTTGTTTTTTAGATGGAGTTTTTACATTGGGAGTTTTGTCCTTGAGACACTGCCTAAAAAGACACTATGGGTGGTGGCAAGAGCCATATCCAGTAGCCGGTAGCCAAAATTCCAGGGGTGACAGATGAAGACCATCTCTGTGAAAGCATTGAGGTTTGCCGATCATGTCATCTTACTTAATATTATACAGTGTCTTTATAATCTGTCTCACTACATTAATGCTATGTTTGCTGATATTTAGATCACAGAGTATTGATATATCGTATACATACAGTATATATATATATATATATATATATATATATATATATATATGGGTTCACTTCAGTTTACTGAACTTTCAATTCACTGACTTTCATTTCACTGACACCATTTCACTGAAATTAATTTCACTGAAAGTTCATTTCACTGAAAGTTCATTTCACTGACAACTATTATTAGCAATAAAATGGAATATTCCCCCTTCCCCACTGTAGTGCGACCCTGGAGTTAGAATATATAGTTGGGGTGGGGGGCGCAGCCCCCGACTTCATTTCATATGATATTCTTATGTTTTGATATAATATTACTTAGTAAAAGAAAAGTAAGTGGGGGGCTGCACCCCCCACACCCCCCGATGTGGGGGGGGGATCTGCCCCCCACACACCCCTAACTATATATTCTAACTCTAGGGTCGCACTACAGTGGGGAAGGGGGCATATTCCATTTACTTTGTAATAATACTTGTCAGTGAAATGAACTTTCAGTGAAATGAACTTTCAGTGAAATGAATTTCAGTGAAATGGTGTCAGTGAAATGAAAGTCAGTGAATTGAAAGTTCAGTGAATTGAAGTGAACCCATATATATATATATATATATATATATATATATATATATATATATTTATTTTTTTTTTTTTAATATACTTTTGGCTTCTTTTTGCTAGTGTCAAATTACTGCCTATCACTGATAAAAATGTCTATGCAAAAAAAAAACGAAGGCACATTGCTTGTTATCTATCCTTTTTTATTGCTTTAAAAAAATCCCTAGTTTAGAAAGTAATATTTCACCCATAGCCTCTGTGAAAAATCCTCAGATTTATATATATTTTGTGTGTGTGTGTGTGTGTGTGTGTGTGTGTGTGTGTGTGTGTGTGTGTGTGTAGGTGTATGTGCATGTGCATGCATGCATCTACACTCATAGCTGCATGCCTTTATAAGACAACTATGATTTATGTCTTCGGACAAACAATGTCAATATACCAATATATTCGGATATGTTATTCTGTATGTAGAGTTCATTTTGAAACTCATGATCAAGATGCTGATAGGTCAGCAGTTTTAGCATTCTGCTTACAAAGCTTGGCACAGTAAAAATGTCACTAAATGATAGGTTTGAAGGAAGAACAGTAAGAATGTTTACCACAAATCAAAACATTGTTTTCATGCTGCAATTACAGCGTGTTATACTTACCTGTGCCCTGTAGCAAATACCAAGCTCCCGTGGGTTGACAGTGTATTGTGTTGCATATCCTTACTCTGCACTATGTACTGCAGTTGTGAGCTCTTCTGCTGTATTATTCTCTTTGCTGTTTTTTCCTGTAATCATGTCATCATTTTTATCTTTTGTTTATTGCTTTCCTTTTTTATTTGTCATCTCTGACATAAAGCATTTGAAAATGAACAGCTTTTGCTCAAAATTGTTAATTTTACCATGCAATCAGTCAGTTCAATAATTTGAAACAATTTTAAACACAGAGAATCTATCAGTTGGCAGCAGGTTCTGTGAATGCAGTCACACAAAGGAATATTGCCGAAAGCAGTTTCAGAAATAATGGCGTTTTCCTTTTTCTCCACTGTTGTGTGACCTCAGTATAGGGATATGTAGGTTCAATGGGTGTGGGTTTTTCTTCCCCCAACAAAGTAGGTGCAAGAGTGCTTCCCCCCGCAAAAAGAAATACTCAGAGGTCCACTTCAGGTAATTTCCCTAATATATTTTCCTACAGCTTATATTCAAGATATTTTTTGGTGTTCGACTGATATGAATCCTTCACAGCAGTACTATATACACAAATAATTCATGTTCTGAGTATGTAGCAATATTAAATGTGATGAAAATTAACATACATTGCCAAAGATTTGTGAAGGAAAAATCACTGAGGCAGTATCTCCCATGACCAGAAACTTGTCAGCTAGTTAGACTTTTAACTAACTTCAGTTTCTAATTTTTTTTTCTTTTATTATCCATATAAAAGCAACTGCCCAGAGCCGCTTTTCCCAGGATGTGATTCAGGAGGACTAGGCTGTTTAAGTTACTTGCAAGTTGTTGCTCACTATATACAAGTGGAGACTGGAATTACATTAGAATTCTGAAGTAATTAAAGTTTAAAAGCTTGTAGTCCTGAAGCTTTCCTAAACTGTTTAACTATTTACTGTCCTGACTGCTAGTGTAGAGAGCAGTGTATGTGATGCATTAGCTGTTATGGGTAAATAACACATGCTACACCTGCTCTCTTCAGTGTAGAGACAGGGAAATATAAAATGGGGCTTCAAACAGTAACAGCAAATAAACCCACATAGTCACATTCCAAAAGACTTCCTCTCAGTGTAAGTGACTTACACTAAAGCCTAGCTGTAAATCAGGCTTACAATGGAGTAACTCACTTACACTGAAAGCAAGTCTTTTGGAATCTGAGCAGACTTGCACCAAAGTAAGTCACTTAAACCTAAAGAAAATCTTTTGGAATCTGTCTTATAATGTCCGATATATCTGGTAGCCATAGCCTGCAAATCATTAAACTTTAAATAAGACTGTAAGTTTTTCTTCAAAAAATTAACTGGTAGGGCTGTATCCCTCTAAACCACAATGCCAGCAGTATAGAACATGTACTAGACTCACAGAAAGTTATATTTGAAAATGGGAGAATAAACCAGCCTATTATTTTCATTTCTTTCTGGTAATATATCCTTTGACATGTTCATTGACTATTTTAAGGCTCATTTATTTGTGTTTATTTCTGTTCCTTTTGAACATGTCTCTTTCTGTTACAGATTAGGCTCACTGAAGCATTTTTCCTATATTTTGCTCTGTTCTGACTGAGTGATTATATTTTGTCCTTTGGAATTTTATAAATGTAGTAAATGTACCATTTGTTGAGATATCAAGTATACATTAAACTAAACACTACAAAATGTTTCCTAGCTTCTAGACATGCTTCTTAGCATTAAATCTTTTTAACCAGAAAAGTGAACTGCCTTGTTTTGTAGATCATTTTCAGACATGACCCAAGTTAAAAGGGCAAAGGTAATTAATCAGGATAATGTTCATCATATTGATTAGCTATATGGATTATATCCCACCAAGGATATAATGGTCGGTCAGCTTCCAAAGCTTCAGGGTACCTTCCACTTGTCCAAACTCTCGGGCACATTGAGCTGAGCTGACTTACAGACTTTCATGGATCGACGGCCAGCTTGGTGCTTTACTTTTGCTGGTCGTATACATTCATTTTGGGGGAAAAAAGCTTCTATTTTGTAAATATTGTTTGAGTCTTATAATTTTGCTCTTCAGGAAAGTTATTTTTCAAAGCTAGAAGTTTTGTGTTTTTATGTATTGTCATGAAACTGTATCATACTTTTAAAGATGAGCACTTTTTTCCTGTTTGTTTAAAATTATTGCAAAGTAACTGAAAAACATTTCTTTTCTGTGGAGACATTGTGTTTATTTACTTCTTGGGGCTGGCAAAACATTTAAAGTGTTTTTGCTGTGCTTTTCTGTGAAAAGGGGACTTTTAAAGACTTATAGGTTTTATTGACATTTGCTGCTTCTCTTCCCAGGGAAAGAGCCACCATTTGTGGCTTGACCATTGAGCAAACTACTGGTCCCATGGTTGTCACGTCTTCCAGCCACATAAAGAAACAGTTTAGCAAACAGCCTTTACCACCACAGCAGGCTAGCAATTTGCATATGCTGCAGGTGGGTTACTCTGCTGTGGCTATTTGCTATACCTCAGGCTTTTACTAAAAAAACTCAACCAGAACATTTCAAAACTTGATGGATTTATAGCTGAACATCTGCTGAAGGATTTACTACAAATAAAATAACAAGTTTGAAACTCTTTTACTTGCTTTTCACTGTCAAGAAAAGTAGAAAGAACTAATTGTTTCAGAATGAACCACTCTAAGCCCAGTGTACAGGACAGTACTATTAAAAAAGACATACAGGCTATACTAAGTAAAATCCGTGAGCTATCTATATAGATAGATAAATTAGAAAGCAAAATGGGCAATTCCTTCTGAAACAAAACAACTTATTCCAGTATAAAATAGAAGTCTTAGAGAATTGATCTAGAAGGACTAACATTAGGATTTAGGGGACTCCTGAAAAAGAAGATGGAAACACTATGATTCATTTCCTTACTACCTGGCGGCCTAAAACTTTAAACCTGCCTGAAGCTTTTTCCTTTGGCTTCAAAAGGGCACATAGATCATTTTCTAACATATCTTTAAAAAAAGAAAACACCTTCACTAAGAAGTGATTTTAAAATTTTTCTCAAGTCAAGATAAGGATTTAGTCTTAAATGCCGATGGTCTTATTATCTACTTGAAATTAAAGGAAATACTATCAGATTTAACTATTCTATACTATTCTACATTAGTGATGTCCAAGAGAAAAGCATGTGTGCCACTAGTTAAAAGCTTAAAGATAAACAATATTAAAGTACAAATCTTGTTTCCAGCCAAAATAAGGATTCACCTTCCAGATGGAAAGAAGATTTTTAACACCTTGGAAAATGCAATGGGCTTTTTATAGAAAAATAAAATCCTAGAAAAAACAGAAGAAATGGACTGGAATCTATCAACTTCTTAGAAGAGAATTGCAACAAGAGATGGTTGGTTATTAAAAGACAAGAACAGTAAAAAAAACTGAAGGACAGATGAAAATCAATGTATTTCAATGTTATAAATTCTTATTAATTTAAATAAGTGCTTGAATACTTATGAACAGGTGCTACATATTAATTTTTACAAGGTAAATCCTTTATTTATTTCTCTACTTCAAATGGTTACTAGCTCCCTTTTTAAAATGTTAGAGTTTGATTATTTTAGCTATATATAAAATTAAAGCCATTTATTTTCACTTAGAGTTTAAAAGTTTAAACTATTCATCTGCCCTGGATCCCTCTGGTTTAACAAATACAGACACTATGGACAGGGTGTTAACCACATCCTCTACAGCTGTTGGAGTTCTCTCAGTGGGCAAGGGGCAGGCACTCTTGTCAGTCCTAGGAGAGGGAAAAGGGAAGGCTTCTTTGTTGTGTCAAAATGCTGTGGTCATCACTGGGGAAGCTGCTACTACCATTAGTAACATGGTTGACCCAAGTTTTCCATGTCAAAAAGAACAGAAAGCCAATCATGCATTTAATCCTCAAATTTCCTTAGGTAAGAATAGTTTACTGGGTTTGGATCAGAGGTTTTTTTTCAGGCTATTGATCCTTCTTGTAAAGTAGTTTCTTTGTAAAAGAAAGAAGGATACCTCTTTTCCTGAAAGTGAAGGGACAGATACAGAGTTTTCTCTTTGGATTTCGGATTCAGACTCAGAAGAGAACTCAGTTTCTGATTCTACATGTGGGGGTTTCTCTTTCTCTTTTTCTGAAACTATTGATTAAATGTGCCAGTGTTTACAGTGGGAGAACACTGAGATTTCTCAATCCCTCAGAAAACACTATGAGTTGTTGCAGGGGGATTTTCCAGAACCTATACCCATTTCTCCTGTATTGTCTGTTTTAAAGGATGTGTCTGTTCCTGCCTGCAAGTTTACTGCAATTTTACTGATAGCCAGCTGACCCTGGAAAGGCTGATAGGATGTATAAAGTTCCTCACTCTTTTATGTTTTCATACAATCTTCCCATAACTAACCCAGCAACTATAGCTTTAGTTGATCCCATGGCTGTTAAACACTCTCAAGTTCTCTTTCTGTTTTTGTACTGACACCTGTTATGAATGCTTTACTAATTATTGGTAATTAATAGTACTTTCCTCCTCCGTGGTCACTGCCTTTTTACCTTTCCTCATTTTAACAATTTTATTTGTATTTTTTTATTTCTTCTTTGCACAAAGGGACTGCACATGGGAGCTCTATTTGAAGTATGGTATCCCATATGATCTGTATGACAGCAGCAGCTCTGCATTTGTAGAAGTTAATATTTATTTGTTTTAGACTACACACAGTACTTGTATTCCTCCAAGAAGATACATTTATTTTCATATTTGGGAATTTAAGGTACTTTGTTACTGATGTACTCAGATCTCTTTGACTTGAACCAAAGTAGCTCACTTGGAATTAGTGTGTGATGCCACTTATGCTAGGGTTGCTGGTTTGAGCCCAATAATTGCCAAGTGTCTGTTATCATTGTCTCAGCAGAATGTATGTTTGTGAATTTGACAATGAAGGCAGGAATACAGGTTTATAGTTACCTACTAGGCTGTTGATCTGTGAGGATCTTAAAAAACCTTCACTTAAATTCCAGTAGTAGTTTTTAGCTCTCATATCTTGCATACAAATAACCGCAATATGGAAAGAACAAAGATATGTTGTGACAATTACATATTTCCCATATCATCCATGAGAGACAGGGGTGTTAAACTGGGAGCGAATTTGCAGTTACCCATCCATTTGTCCAAATTACGTTTGAATAGAGTAAGAGAAGAGCTTTACTTTATGTGGAGTGGAAAATGGTTCCATAGAAGTGGTATTATCGGTGATACAAACCTATCCATCCAACATGGTCTACTTATTATGCAAAAAGAGATTGAGATCCCTTGACTCAGTGTTTATGATACCATTGGACTCATGAACTTTTAATACTTCTGAGAATATGGTCTCTTAAAGCTATATATGTAAGACAGAGTCACTTCTGAGTAGACGGTATGATATTGTTTCTTTTCTTTAAACCAACTTCTTCCAAACACTAATGGAAACTAATCCTATTCCATCAGGCAAAGATGGGTGAGCTTTTGATGAGTTTGGGAAGAAGTTGTATTCTTCCACGAAACTGCCGTTCAGAGCAGTAAATTTTCAAGCTTGCATGTGCAAGTTTCTTTTGGCATAATAAAAAAAAATCTGATCTTCCTTCCTCTGGCCTTAAGGCATCTTTAAATTCATTACTTTCATCTGTGTCTCAATGTACTGCCAAGAATCAAAGCAATAAAGCATTATATGCAAGTGAAATGTTCATCATGAGAACTGCTATTGTAGCATAAGCTGTATGGGACATATCCTGTTTATTTATTTACTGAAGTATTTATTTACATTTGTTTACTGGGAAACTCTGACTGAGAAATGGGAATTAAACTGCCTTTTCAGATGAGGCCTAGGGAGAAAAGCTCCATGGTTATGTATGCAAAGTTATTATGACAATGTACAAAAATCTATTAAAACTGAAGTATTTAGAAGATTATAGCAGAGACATAGAAAATTAATTGCACTGTGCAGTATACATACATTAATTTGAATGTTTTATAAAAATTATACAAAGACCGTTTTGGAGGTAGCACTCAAGTACAAATACATTAAAGTGAATTTTTATACAAAATTAACACAAAGACAGTTTTGGTGGTTATACCATACGATATATATATATATATATATATATATATATATATATATATATATATATATATGCACTTTAAAGGAAGACAGTATTGGAGAGAGTTAGGCACTCAAGTAGAGGGAGCAGTGATTACTGGGTGTTAGGCTTGGGCAAATACAAGTATGAAAGAATGAATAAAGAGAGTGCTATACTGCTATGTAGTGTAAAGAACCTTGGATAAGGATAGAGAAGAGGATTAGTGTGAGATAAAACAGATATGAAGTTCTATGAGTGATGATTTAGTGAAGAATATATATTAGGAGATATGCAACGGAGATATGTGGTGACCAGAGAGAGATATGTTTGGGATAAAAAATGGATGAGGACCTCAAGAAGGTCAGTGACATATTGGGGGAGCATTCTGATGAGGGCTAGTTTAGAAGAAATGAGTCTGCAAAAGGGATGCACTGTAGTTAGTAGTGACAGTATGCTGTTCTGAGGTGAGAGGTGCCAAGGACTGGACATCTGGCAAGTTTCCAAAAGCTTTGGGGTACATTCCACATACCAGTATGACTGCTAGAGCTGTGTGGTAAGCTGGTATAGAAGCAGACATACAGGTGCCACAAATCAGACCTTTCTTGCTATTTAAACAACCATCAAGTCTCACTGTCTGCTGTGACTTTATGGGTTTTGCAATCAACTACTCTCTCATTAAGTGGGAGATATGAGCCCTTTTGGGGACCTCCATCCATTTTTTTTGTGAGAAAATTGTTTGTGTTTTTCTGTGAGTTGATGTCTAAGAGAAAGGGGAAATGTGTGTGTGGTTGATTCCCTACAAACATCACCACTCATCATGCCTTTTATGTTTAGGGGAAGAATATGACATAGAGTCCTGTTGAATTTGTAGATATTTTACTATTAAAACTCTAAGAAACAGGCTTAGCACCCTCTTATTACCTTTAGAATATCTAAAGTTAAATACACTTACGTGTGGAGTTATGGACCAGGGTTCCAGCTCCTCAGATATTGCCTCACTGGTCCTTCAGTCCCCTATAAAAGAAAATTATCCAGGGAGGCTTCAGTTTCCACTCTGTCTTTCTCCTAGCCACAGCCTATGGAGAGCAACTCCACAGTGGCCATTTCAGAGTCTTCAGATTGTCAGTTTTGCTTGACTCCTCTGGTATTGCTCTTTGTGAAGCTACTAAGAACTAAGAAGTAGTCCTGTCTTCCAAGGTCATTTGTACATCCACATTGGGCAGGGAAGAACTGCTTTTACCAGTAATGAAGGAGGCTACAGATGTTATTCCTTTACAGTGACACACTATAGAGTAGGAGTCATGAGTGATGACCATATTTCTGAGTGCTCCTTTTCCATAGACACTCTCAGGAAAAGGAAATAAAAGATGAATCATACTTTTGTTTCTGGATTCCTTTCTACTAAGGCAGTGAAAGATGACTGGTTTACCTTTGCCAAAACTTTATATAAAGCCTTTCAGTCATTACAATTCTTCTCAACAACCTAAAAGGAAATGGTCAGCCTCACTATCAGATTCTGATTCAGAGTCTGAGGTACAGGAATGAGAGTATGCCTCTCAAGTTTCTACCCCCCAGATGACTGATAGTCTGAGTCTGAAGAAAACACTTCCTGAGATTCTTTAGCTAAAGAGTTGTCTTTTTCTGATATCATTGGTGGGTTAAAGGCATTATTTAAGTGGGAACCAAAAATATCAGAGACCCAGCAAAGATATTCTGAATAGTTACAAACAGATTCTCCTCAACCTTCATTTTAGCAGATTTAGAGGATGCCTTCAATGCAGTCAACAGTTGTCCTGACAGTCAGCTGCCAGCCCATAGGAAATCTGATAAATTCTATAAATTTCTGCAAATCCACATATTTCTCTTTAGAAACGCCAAGGCAGATCCTGTAGTTGTTTCCCTTCCAAACACCTTAAGGGAGCAAACCCTATTCCATCAGAAAAATATGAGGAGTGGGGGTGGGTGGCCAAGATGGTGAGCAGTAAACAGCACTGTTTTAAGCCCTGCTTCATTTTAACATCTCTGACAGAGCTTTTACTAAAAAAACTCAACTAGAACATTTCAAAACTTGATGGATTTATAGCTGAACATCTGCTGAAGGATTTACTACAAATAAAATAACACGTTTGAAACTCTTTTACTTGCTTTTCCCTGTCAAGAAAACTAGAAAGAACTAATTGTTTCAGAATGAACCACTCTAAGCCCAGTGTACAGGGCAGTACTATGAAAAAAGACATACAGGCTATACTAAGTAAAATCCGTGAGCTATCTATAAAGATAGATAAATTAGAAAGCAAAATGGGCAATTCCTTCTGAAACAAAACAACTTATTCCAGTATAAAATAGAAGTCTTAGAGAATTGATCTAGAAGGACTAACATTAGGATTTAGGGGACTCCTGAAAAAGAAGATGGAGGCACTATGATTCATTTCCTTACTACCTGGCGGCCTAAAACTTTAAACCTGCCTGAAGCTTTTTCCTTTGGCATCAAAAGGGCACATAGATCATTTTCTAACATATCTTTAAAAAAAGAAAACACCTTCACTAAGAAGTGATTTTAAAATTTTTCTCAAGTCAAGATAAGGATTTAGTCTTAAATGCCGATGGTCTTATTATCTACTTGAAATTAAAGGAAATACTATCAGATTTAACTATTCTATACTATTCTACATTAGTGATGTCCAAGAGAAAAGCATGTGTGCCACTAGTTAAAAGCTTAAAGATAAACAATATTAAAGTACAAATCTTGTTTCCAGCCAAAATAAGGATTCACCTTCCAGATGGAAAGAAGATTTTTAACACCTTGGAAAATGCAATGGGCTTTTTATAGAAAAATAAAATCCTAGAAAAAACAGAAGAAATGGACTGGAATCTATCAACTTCTTAGAAGAGAATTGCAACAAGAGATGGTTGGTTATTAAAAGACAAAAACAGTAAAAAAAACTGAAGGACAAATGAAAATCAATGTATTTCAATGTTATAAATTCTTATTAATTTAAATAAGTGCTTGAATACTTATGAACAGGTGCTACATATTAATTTTTACAAGGTAAATCCTTTATTTATTTCTCTACTTCAAATGGTTACTAGCTCCCTTTTTAAAATGTTAGAGTTTGATTATTTTAGCTATATATAAAATTAAAGCCATTTATTTTCACTTAGAGTTTAAAAGTTTAAACTATTCATCTTATTATTATAATGAAAGTTATGTTATTTGCACACTCTCTGATATGTTCACATAGTTGAGTAATGTACTATTAAATACAATACAAGAAGCAACAAATGACACTAAAGACGTATGTTAAATTACATTCTGGGTTCTTAAAATGGTCTAGTTCTGTGCTACTGATAGTATACTTGGCATGCAGTAGCTCCCAGGAAAGACATGCTATATTATAAACAAAGTATAAAAAATAAGGACTTTTACATATATATATTACTACTGAAATGATACCAAATAATTAGAGTAACACTTGCACTTTTACAAGTTAAGCCTGGATCACACTGTCATTCTTTTAATGTAAGTTTATATGCTATGTCTTGTTTAAAAAATGACAGTCTGCTTTGTATTAAACATCTTATACAATTAGTTCTTGCTGAATCATTAAATGTTTTTTTCTTTGAGTGCAATGGCTTTTTAGTGGTTGGGATACCTTAAAATGTTTTTTTTTTGTTTGTTTTTTGGTGGTTTAGAGGGGTTTGGGGGATTGATAGATGTGTGGTGTGGAGGCAGCTTGGATTCACTTGTGCACATTTTTGTGTGAATTGAAACTGATGGATTGTTCATTTTCAAGCCCTTATCATGAAAACCAGCTTGAAGCAACTTAGACTCATAAGTACCTTTGTGATGACAGAGTTCTGAAAATTCTAAGAACTGTCCAGTTTATGTCTTTCTGTCTAAAAGTAAATAATCACAATATTTTGAATCATATGCTAATATATCAAAGAATACAAGTTAGATAATATGCAACAGGCAATGAGCATTATAAACCACTGTCAGTTATTACGTATTCCTGAATGCTTGCTACTGATAGTATACTTGACATGCAATAGCATCCAGGAAAGTTATACTATACTATAAACAAAGTATAAAAAATATAGTTGCTTACTTATATATATAATAGTTATTATTGGAATATATTGAAATAAAGTAACATTTACACTTTTACAAGTTAAAACTGGATCATGCATAAATGTAATTTATTTAATGCAAGTTTACATGCTATGTCTCCTCTAAAAATGACAGTCTGCTTTATGTTGAACATCTCATACAAATAGTGCTTGCTGAATCATTAAATATTATTATTTAAATACAATAGCTTTTCAATGGTTAACATACTTTGAATTGTTTTTGGTGTTTTTTTTAGCAGTTTGGAAGTATTTGAGGGATTGATGCTGTGATGGTGACCCTTTTAGGCTCCATGTGTTAAAAATTTGGGAAAGGCCTGTCGTGACTCTGCTGGAATGTCACCCCCACCAAACAAAAGAGAAGCAATTCTTTACATATTCGTTTATTTAAAAAAATGCACTCCAATTACATGTGCTGCTATGTATTATAAAAGTAAAAGAAAAATCAGTGACTTACAATAGGGAAAATTATATGCTCAGTGATAATTGGGCTTAAATAGTGCATTAAAAATCACCCTAATTTTAATAGTAATTTTAAATTTAGCTGAAAAAAATATGGAACACATTGTATTTGATTTATCAATTAATGACTTTTTGTTGCTGAGTTTTAATAGATAAGTGCAGGGTCACATATTTGTTGTATTTTTATTAATTCAGTTTCTTTGAAAACTCAGGTGTTGGTGAACGCTGATGTATCACCCAAAATGTCATGGTGTGTCACCTTTGACACATCTGTCATAGGTTTGCCATCACTGGATTGATGTATAAAGTAGAGGTGGCTTGGGTTCACTCATGATTTTTTTTTTTTGTTAATTGTAGCTGATAAACTGTTCATTTACAAGCCATTGTCACAAGGACCCGTCTGAAGCATTTTAATTAGAATGATGAGCACTTTTGTGATGCTGCAGGAGTTCTAAAATTCTAAAAACAATCCAAGTTACTTCTTCCTGTCTAAAAGTAAAGAGTCATAATATTTTGAATTGTATGCTAAGATGTCAATGAATGCAAGTTTGATAATAAACAAAAGATAGTGTATTCCATTCTAAACCACTGTCTGTTATTAAATAGTTCTGAATGCTAGCAGTATACCAAAAGGATCATTTATATACTAGCATGCAGAATGACATTTCTGAAAAAAAATTTGGATTGTGTTTCTCTGTTATTGTGTCTTTTTAATGATAACAAAACTTAATATTTCACAAGAATTTATTATGGAAGGTTTGGACCTTAAAAGGGAATTTTTTTTCAGATGTTTGTTCCCATACTAATAGACATATAAACATTTAAGGTAAAAAAGGACTGATTCTAACAATAGTACTAGATTAAAGAGTATCAGATATATAAGGGTAAATATAAATGTTTTATTATATGACACTTTATACTAGGATTAAAGCTAAAATATAAAGCATAGTAATATAGTAATACTACTAGACATAGTATGCAAACAGAAATAGAAAGCAATCAGAATAACTAAATATGCATATAGTTAACAAATATAAATATACTTACAAGGGTGTGAGTTTGGCATAGTAGTTAAAGTTATGGTTAAGGCCTTATAGGTACTAAGTACAGGGTTTGGTTCTCATATAAGGTAATTAGCTGAGCTTGGAATGGCCCACAAGGACAATTAGCCTGGTACTAACTTATGAGCTTATGATCCTTTGAACAACTTTACACATAGTAAATCAAAAAAATATATATATATATATATATATATATATATATATACACACACACACACACACACACACACACACACACATATATATATATATATATATATATATATATATATATATATATATATATATATGAATGAATCATCTGATCTATAAATTAATAAAAATGAAAAAAAGACAACTGACTTCTCCCTGCAGTAGACCAGGGAAGTAATGTGAGATACTGGGAAAGATGACTGCAGAGATATTACATTTGGTCAGGTTATAATAAAGATTCTGAACACTTTTTGTATTCATAATAACTCACTGATAGGCTTTTTAAGATGATGCATATAAAAATATGAAATATGAGACACAATATGAATCAGAAGCATGCGGTAAGTTTTGTTAGTCTAATGGAGAGTTTGAGAGGTAGATTGTTCATCTTTTTCAACAAACTAACAATACTTTATTCCATGGTATAATGTTTTAGGCTTATATCATTAGGTAATTTTTTGTTTCAAAAGTTTTGTCCATAGCTGAAAATTTCACATTGTTATATATAAAGTATATAAGTTCTGTACATAAATGTGATTTTATTGTATTTGTGTTTTTTCTGTCTTGTATAAATGTCTGATTGTTAATGAATATCTATTAATATTAATAGATTAAATAATCCAGTAAATGAGGGAGTTCTGCACAAATACTTGGAATTACATAAAGCTCAAATTGTATTTCTACAGGAAACACATTTACTTAATAAAGATGTAAATAAACGTCCATTTAAGAATTATTCAGTTTTAGCAGGTTCTGGCTTTTGAGCTAAAAAAAGAGGAACCCTCATTTTATGGGAGAACTCAGTGGTAATGCCTAAAGTAAAAGATACCCATGTTGATAAAAATGGTGTGTTAAACATTGTTATAACTGAGTGGAAAAGAAAACTTTAAATATTGGTGAACTCTTATTGGATTCCAAGGTTTGGAGCTAAAGATGCAAAAAATTACTTAGCCATTATAGCCTATTACATAAAATGTGAAGTCATAATGGCTGGTGATTTTAATTTTATTTTATCAGATAAGGATTCCACTGCAGAAAACTGAGAATCACATCATCATCATCTGAACATTTAATGAATTTTGTAAATCTAATTAATTTAAAGGGATATATATGAACTAATGAAAACAAATTAACTCCAATTTACCCAATATTCATATAGATACGCAACACACACAAATATTGATAACATTTTTGTCTCAGTCATTATCACATATCACAGAAGTTTCAATAGTTTCATGTCCATTATTGAAGCATAATGCTATAATTTTTAATATTATTTTAAAAACTGACAATCTAATACATAATAGATTACCAGTCTACATTGTTAAAAATAAAAGGATTCAAGGATTGGTATGTTAGAGATCAAAAATGTCCTAGAAATAAACATGAATGATGGAGTAACTGACATGTTCCTGTGGAATTCATTAAAGGCTTACTTAAATGGACGGCACAGTGGTGCAGCAATAGCGTTGTTGCCTCACAACAAGAGGTTGTTCTCCGGTTTGATTCTCAGGTGGGGTGCATTCTGTGCGGAGTCTGCATGTCCTCCCTGCATTCATGTGGGTTTCCTCTGGGTGCTCCAGTTTCCTCCCATCTTAGAAAGAATGCATCTGGAGTGTTTCTCCTCGGGGCTCTGCTGAAAATTGGCTTTGTTCCAAGTTGGACTTTCCCAGTTAATAAATGTTAAATAAATAAATAAAATAAGTGGAAGAGTTACAAGCTGGTATATTAGTAAAACAAGAGAATGGGGCAAAGAATTGAATACACTACAGACCATAATAGGCACATTAAAGTTAAATATAAAACCAAATGACTTTATCAGTCAGTCTGAACTTAAAGACTTAAATACAAATATGTTGAAATACTAAATCATAAAGTTTCAATAAACCTGGAAAAACTTAAACTTCAGGCATATTCAGTAAACCCTTTAAGATTGTATAAAGTTGATCTTAGATAAAAGAAAATGAATAAACTAAATCATATCAAAGGAATTATAACACATATAAATAATAAAAAAGAAAATAGAACACATATTAAAGGTATTCTTGAAGGTTGTAAAATATTTTATGAAAATATAAATAATAATACAAATAACCTAGATAATGATGATATAGTTGAATCTTTTCTAGGGGAAAATATAAATAAATTAACAAGTGAACAAATGAAAAATTGACAGACCATTCACTTTAACAGAAATAAAAGTTCAAGTAAAAACAATGAAAAATAATAAGGCACCAGGCTTAGATGGTCTTATACCAGAACTATATAAAAAACTACAGAATGATGCAGTTAACATATTAGATAAGGTCTATAGTGAAATAAAAACCATTACTGAAGTCCCTCCACCATGGAAATATTCCTTTATATCACAAGATAAGGATTCTACAAAGTGTTCATCATACATAGCCATTTCACTTTTAAATGTGGACTATAAGATGTTCATGTCCATTTTAGCTAACAGAATTAATCTACTTATACCTAAGCTAATTAACAATGATCAAACTGGGTTTATTTTAAATAAAAAAAGAACAGGATAATATAATAAGAATATATACATTAATAGACTATGCACATAAAAATAAAAAATAACTTTCTATCATTAGTCTTGATTTACATAAGGCTTTTGACTCAGTTTATTAGTCACACCTGTTTAAAACACTTAAAGTGTATAATTTCTCACCTGAGCTAATTGCATTAATTTCTAAGTTCTACAATAACTGTTGTGTTTATGTTAAAATATGTTCTTTTGTTTCTAATTCCTTTAAATTACAAAAAAGCACATAACAAGGCTATCCATTATCACCTTTACTTTTTGAATTAGCTATAGAACCCTATGCTAATAGTATTAGATCCAATAAGAACATTAATGGTATCAAAATAAAAGAAGATTTTGAACTAAAGATTCAACTCTTTGCTGATATTTTACTAACAATATGAAATCTAGTAAATTCATTAGAACATATAATTAGTTCTATGAGTCAGTCTGGAGAAATCTCAAACTTAAGATTTAATTATAATAAAACAAGTACATTATTAATTAATAAGAAACACTCTTTTTTCTTTTTCTTTCCGTCGCCAAAGCGGAACTCGGTCCGCTAATGATTGGCAGTAGAGTTTACATGCTGGCTTGCCGGCCTAGCACAACCTTCACGAAAGACGCGCATTCATTCACATGTCGTCACACAGTAGATGCTTTAACTGAGAATCGAACGTTAAACTGTGAGGTGCAAACGCGCACCGCAGCACCACCACCGCAGCTGCCACCACCACTCATACAAAAAAATGTAACTTCATTTGGAATAACAATCAAATGAAATAACTTGGTTATAACCATTATGTCTAATAAAGAAATGATACAAACCTTCAACAGGTTGTTGATAAAATTTTAAGTTTAGTCAAATTGTAACAAATTCTTCTTTATCATAGAAGAATGATTAATGCTTATGAAGATCGAAATTCTTCCTAAAATATTGTTTGTCTTACAATCTTTAGTACGATCTCCACCAAAAAATGATGAAGAAGATAAATGATATTCTACTTATTTTTTGGCATCCTAATAAACCAAGAGTTTCCTTTGACTGGCACAGAAAATGTTGGGATAATGGTGGAACAGGATGCCCTGACAGTCAAATGTATGCTACTTCAACAATTGTAAAACTTATAGCATTGTAGATAAATTCATCTTATGATTCAAAATGGAAACAAATGCATCAAGAAATATTATTAGTAAATAATAAATATATCACAACTAGTCATACACAAATAGTACCTAATAGTTTTATCTGGTTATTAAAATACTTTTTTGTGGAAATGGTATTATACCCTCTTCTCAAATTCCCTATTTAAATAACATTTCCTATTTTCAAAAGTTCACATATTTTAATTATTGTATTAAAGACAATATTTTTTATGTTTCCAGTTGCATGTACAAATGACTGCTTATAAACTCATAACTTAAAATGAAACTACTGAAACAACAAAGTAATTTAATTTATTGGCATCAATTCTTAAATGGTATTGATATATATATATATATATATATATATATATATATATATATATATATATATATACTGTTGAAAATTTAAGGTCCAAATATAATCAAGATTCTGAGACCTGGTTAATTTTATAAATATGTAGAGAGTTTTTGAACACAGAGGTAATTGAGATATTTAACCTAGATAAGAAACCATTCCCCAGTTTATTGGAATTCATAATAAATATCAGTAATGCAATAAAAATCATTCTTGTCACAAATTTATAAAATTCTTAAGTTAGATTTCACATACTTAGACAATTCTTATTGAAACTACTCCTCAAAAATAAATAATGAAGACTTATCTGAAGAATACAAGAAATTAATATTGAAATCTACAGATAAAAACTACACATTCATTATACTGGAAAATTTTCACTTGGAATTTTTTGTTACTCATAAAATTACAATTATGTATAAATCAAATAGAATGAAATGCTGGAGATGTGATTCTGAAATAAAAGCTGATTGGACATATATGACATATGAATGTGAACTCCCCTTTGTGGAGAGAAATTAATAACTTTATTCAAGTGCTGTGGTCAGATAGATGTACTATTTCTAAATCTTTAGTTTAAGTTAATGCTGTTATTCCTGAGATAATTCTAAAAAACCCAAGTGCCTCTTCTTTGGTGTATTCTTGGTATTGCCAGAACAGTAATTACTAAAAATTGCAAAAGTAAAGTTACCCCCTCTAGTATTGAATTTATTAGTACAGCAAACAAATAGTTTGCAGTAGTGAACTGCAAACTATAAAGATGAGAACTTCAAAACTGACAGTGAAGCTGAACTAAGTAGAAGATATAAAACAATAAAAGCCGACAGTAAAAACAAACCAGTTTTATTACAAACACATTATCAGTAAGCACTTTTGGCTCAAGTCATGAGACTTCTTCAGACTAAATAATGTACTCATAAAACTCCAATAAATGCAAACTAAATAAATCACATGACAAATTAATTAATGCCTTAACAACTTCCTTTTTAAATAGGAAACAAAATCTTCATGGCTATTGAGCCCGGTGGGTAGCAGGCATTGTGTTTTATCTGCCATGAATACTTATTTCAACCAAGCTCATCTTCAGCATTAAACATTTTATCAAAATTGTTCATATTATCTAAAACTATAAATTAAAAATCAACAACACATTTGCCAAATCTGTAGTGTTTGCCAAGCACATTACTTTCATCCCTGACTTGTACAGCATGCTTGTGTTCTTATATCCTCTTGTACAATTCTCTTGTTGTCTATCCTACATAAAGAGAATTGCATGACTTGCAGGTCACTAAATAAACAACAAATTTTGATTTGCACGTGAAGTAAAGGAATGACTGTTACTGCTCCCGTATGGGTTTCCACTGATAACCAGAGTTATTCTAAAGATTAAGAAGGGCTCCTGAAACATAATTGTGGTGACTCCCTTTTGGCCCAGGCAAAGTACAGTTGTGTACTCTTACCATAAATGTAGATGTTCGAGTGTATTCACTGTTGCAGTCATGAATGTAGGGTTCTTCCTGCCAGCAGCAGCCCCCGATCGGCCAGAGCCCCAAAGTCTGGATCGGGCGTCAGCTGAGGTCATTTTTATCTTGACATAAATGCGCCAGAAGGTATAAAGACCTCAGCTGATGAAATTTCCCCAGTTTTTCTTGCCCCAGATGTCAGGTGCCCAGAAAGAAAAGGCTAAAAAAGAAACCATGCCCAAAACCTCATCAGCCAAAATACCTCATAACAGATAATACTCAAAGAAAAAACAAAAGGGGGGATAGGAGGGAGGGTAACCCAGACTGCAACAGTAAACACACTCAAACATCTACATTTATGGTAAGAGTACACAACTGTACTATGTCCTTTGTGGTTCACTGTTGCAGTCATGACTGTAGGGTTGAGTCCCAAAGCTAAGAAAGGGTGGCTGGAGGAGAAACAGAGGGAGCGGTCACAAAACCTTGCAAAACCGGCCCTGGATTTAGAATAGAGAGGGAGGTTGTAATGCTTAGAAAAAGTATGTACAGAACTCCAAGTAGCAGCCTCCAAAATATCCTTGGTAGGAACCCCACAAAGAAAAGCTGCTGGAGTAGCAGTAGCCTGGGTAGAATGAGTCCTAACATTAACAGGAACTGGATTGCCATGATAAGAGTAACAGAACTTGATGCAATGGGCAATCCACTTGGAAATAGTTTGCTTAGTGATTGCTTTCCCTTGAACAGTAGAAGCATAAGCAACAAACAACTGATCAGATTTCCGGAATATCTTTGTCCTGTCCAGGTATAAACGAAGCTGCCTGTGCATGTCTAAAGATTGCAAAAGACTTTCTTCCTCACTTTGAGGATTAGGATAAAAGGTAGGCAAATGAATAGACTGATTCAAGGCCACTGCCGAAACCACCTTGGGCATAAAAGTGGGATTAGTCCATATAGATACCCTGTCCTGATGAAAAATAAGGAAGGGTTCCACAGCCATGAGTGCTTGCAATTCCGAAATTCTTCTAGCAGAGGTAATAGCTAAAAGAAAAGCAGTTTTCCAAGACAAAAATTTCAAATCCATGGAAATTGCAGGTTCAAAAGGAGACAAGGTTAATTTCTCCAAAACATAGTTAAGATCCCAAGTGGGATTCTTAGCCCCTCTAAGAAATTGTTTAAGTAATGGATGAGAAAAAAATTGGAGAATCCGTATCGTAATGTGCAGAAATAGCAGAAGCATGAAACTTAACAGATGAAAAAGATAGGCCCGTATGTAACAACTCTGTCAGATACTGTAAAATCAGAGGAATGTTCGGAACAGCAGAATCACCACCCTGCACTTGATTCCAGGAGCAAAATCTTTTCCATTTATCCGCATAAGATTTTCTAGTGCTGGGCCGTCTAGCTTCAAGGATTACATCCATTACCTGTTTGGAAAGGGTAGAGGTGTTTACAGACCCTGGATCTACCAGGCAGCTAGATTCAGAGTTTTGACATGACTGTGCAGTATCTGGCCATCCCGTTGAGACAGTAGATTAGGGATTTGAGGCAGAATCCAGGGAGGCTCCTGAACCAGGTTCATCAGAGTGGAATACCAGAATTGCCGAGGCCAATTGGGAGACAGTAAAATCATTTGCGGTCTGTCCTGTTTTATTTTCAGAAGTACCCGAGGTAGAAGAGGAAAAGGAGGAAAAGCATATACTGAGAGGTGTTTCCAGCTGAATGAGAGGGCATCTACTTTCCATGCTAGTTTGTGGTAGGTCCTTGTGCAGAATGTTGGAAGTTGATGATTCTGAGAGGATGCAAAGAGATCTATGTCCGGACATCCCCACGCCTTTATAATCATCCTGAATATCCGAGCATCCAACATCCATTCGTGTGGATCCGAAATGTGTCTGCTCAATGTGTCTGCCAGAGTGTTGTCTTTTCCTGGCAGGAATTGCACTTGCAAGTCGACACTGCAGGTCAGAGCAGTGTACCATAGAGTCATGGCTAATCTGCACAGGGGGTAAAAGTGAGAGCCCCCCTGCTTGTTTATGTAACACATCACTGTAGTGGGTTTACTATTAAAATGTCAAACGGCACTACGTCGACTGTACTATAGTCGAACACGGAAGTTCGAAAATAGTAATGTCAACGTCAAAAAAAACAATCTAGGAATGGTTTTAACATGGGTCGAGGTAGGTGTTCAGTATTATTCAGAACTACAAACATCTCCCCTACCTCGACCCATGTTAAAACACAGTCCTAGATTGTTTTTTTGTCGTCGACATTACTATTTTCGAACTTCCATGTTCGACTATAGTACAGTCAATGTAGTGCTGTTTGACATTTCAATAGTAAACCACTGTAGTGTTGTCTGTCTGTATTAACAATTGTCCTGGTAGAAGAAGGTCCCTGAAGGCTATCAGGGCATTCTGTACAGCTAGCATCTCCTTCAAATTTATGTGCAGGTGTGTTTGCTCCTTTGTCCAAACACCCTGAAGACATCTCCCTTGCATGTGGGCTCCCCAGGCATAATCCAAAGCATCTGTTGTCAGAACTTGGTTGGTCAGTGGAGGACAAAAAGGCTTCCCCTTGTTCTGTAGACAGGCTTCGGCCCACCAATGAAACTCTTGCTGGAGACAAGGCAAAATTGTGATCACTGTTTCCAAACTGTGGTAATGCTGAGACCATACACTCTTGAGATACCACTGCAGTTTCCTCATATGCAGTCTTGCATATGGTATTAGTAGAATGCAGGAAGCCATGTAACCCAAAGCCTGCAGAATTTTTCTTGCAGTCAGCTGTTTCATTGAAGCCAGGTGTCGGAAAGAGGAAGCCAGTTGCACTTTTTTGTCTGGTGTCAAGGACGCCATCTGGGTTGTAGTACTCAGAAGAGCACCCAGGAAGGTAATCTGTTGTGTGGGTACCAGATGTGATTTCTTTAGATTTACTGTGAAACTGAGGTACTGAAGAAGATGCTGCACAAAAGCTAGATACCGAAGTAGAGTGTCTTTGTCGTCTGCTTGAATAAGACAGTCGTCCAGATAAGGGTATATTTGAATCCCCTTCTGTCTGCAAAACACCATTACTGGTGCCAGGCACTTTGTAAAGGCCCTGGGCGCAGTAGATAAGCCAAAGCGCAGCACAGAGAACTGGTAATGCTTCAAGCCCGCTTTGAAACGCAGATACCGTCTGCACTCTTGCCTTATAGGAATATGCAGGTAAGCTTCTTTTAAGTCCAAAGTCACCATCCAAGCATTCTTGCCCAACATAGGCAGCAGCTGCTGCAGAGTGAGCATCTTGAATTTTGGTATATCTAAGAAGGTGTTTAGTACAGAAAGGTCCAGGATTGGTCTCCACGAATTTTCCTTCCTGGGAACCAGGAAAAGTCTGGAATAAAAACCTTGCCCTATTTCTAAATTTGGTACCAATTCTATGGCCCTCATAGCCAGGAGGGACTGAACCTGTCATTGCACCTCTGCCCACTGATGATTTGGCAGATCTGGCCAACCGTTCGAGTTTGGCAAGGTGTGGAAATTAAATCTGTAACCTCTTGAGACTATGTCCAGAACCCATTTATCCCAGGTTATGTGGCTCCAATTTTGATAAAAAAAGAGAAATCCTTCCTCCCAGGAGAGGAGCCCCTGGAACCAGAAAGGGAGAGTCATAAAGACTGTTTTTGGTAGGGCTGAGACTTATCTTCACCTCCCTTGGGAGAGGGGGCACTCCACTGCCTATTCCTAAAATGGGTCTGTGCCTGTCCCCTACCTCTGGAACGCCTGAATCTGCCTCTCTGAGACCTGTCTGAGCCTGGAAAGGACCAAGGTTTAGCTGGCCAGTGTCTGCTAAATCTAGGAGGTTGCACCTGTAGAAAATCCTTAACCGTCTGCATAGATTTGGCTTTGTCCTCCATTTTCTTTAATACCTCTTCAGCTTTGGACCCAAACAGAACATCGTGATGCAAAGGGGCATCCAAAAGTTTGGCTTTAACCTGATCCGGCAAGCTTTGTTCCTTTAACGGAGCATGTCTTCTAATAACTGCACCAGTTGTTGCAGCCCTACAAGAAGCTTCCAAAGAATCAAAACCACAATGCAGGGTATGTTTACCCACCTGTTCAATAGCATGCAATAAATCCTGTAACTCCTGATTATCCATGCCAATAGAAACAGCTGACATCTTTTGTTTAAATACAGACAAAAGGTATTGCTGATACTTCAGCATATGAAATTGACAGTTCAAAGCCCTAATAGACAATGTAGCAGAAGTATAAACTTTTTTACCCCATCTCTCCAAAGCCCTGGACGCTCGGTCAGGGGGAAGAGGATTTGTAGCAGAGGCCACTTTAACACCCTTAGGACCCTGAGAAATTGTTTACGGATCAGGTGAAAGATTCTTAAAAAGAAACTTGTGAGAATCTGGAACCCTACAATACCTATCCGGTTTGGCCGGAGTAGGGGGAAAAGAATCAGGAGAGAGAAGCTTCTGAAAAAAACATCATCTACAATGTCCAATACTGGGGGAACAGCCAGAGGTCTATGCTGTGGGAGAAGAAGAAAATCCCTAAGCCTTTTCTTGGATTCAGAGAACTCCTGCCCTTCCCAGTGAAAATGCACCCTCATATCATGCAAAGTTTCACCAAAAGAATAATCCTCAGGAGGAGAGGCTGAAGGAAAGGAATCATCAGCATCAGAATCCTCATAAGGAGGAAAAGAATAATCCTGCTCAAGGGAAGAAGCAGAAGAAACAGAAATTTGGTCTGAAGAATCATAATCGGACTGTAATCTAGGCTTCTTGTCAGGAGGGGGATTTGAACCCCTGATCATAGTTAAGAGATCTTCAGCAATCCTAAGCATCTGCCTCTGAGGCCTAGGACCCTGATCAAAAGGTGCCTGTGCTTGCCATTTCACTTTAACTGGAGCCTTAGACTTTGTCTTTGAATGTAAAACTGAATCCACATTTACAGGAAGCTCCGAAGGCCTGAGAACTCCCTCAGAAGCTGGTACCTTCCTACCGGCTCCAGACCCAACTGAGGGAGCAGTATCCGAAGGTCCAGTCCCTGGCAATTCTGAAGACCCCATCAGCTCCACACCGGAGTTGCTCCAGGCAATTGGTTCAAAGGAGGCAGACGACAGGGGCTGCAAAGGCACCTCACTGATGACCGATGAACCAGCAACTGGCAATAACTGAGTAACATCCTTTGCTTTGGACCTCGGAGGTCTGTCTGCATCCTTGCGCCTCTTACACACCCCAGAAGCTGGAAAAGAATCCGAAGACATGTTATAATTAAACCTTTTTCCAAAATAGTAAAAGGCAAAGTTATATCTATGCCTAATAGTACGCTGATTAAATCTAGCACAAAACGCACAATTAGCAATGTTGTGGTCAGGACCCAGGCAGGGAATACAGTAAGAGTGAAAATCCCTATGAGGTATTTGCTCCCCACAAGAAATACAATTATTAACTTTTTCTGACATCTGACTGGAGCAAGAAAAAGACCTCCCCAACAGGGTACTTATCTTATAAAACGAAAATCCTGGGATTAAATCCAAAAACAAACAGGAACAGGCCGACCAGCATCAGTGAACTGCAAAGAGCACCGCACAGCAAGAAAAGCTGGGGAAATGGTGTCAGCTGAGGTCTTTATACCTTCCGGCACATTGACGTCAGGATAAAAGCGACCTCAGCTGATGCCCGATCCAGACTTTGGGACTCTGGCCGATTGGGGGCTGCTGCTGGCAGGAAGAACCCTACAGTCATGACTGCAAAAGTGAACCACGTAGGACATCAGTTGTTCTCCATTCTTTTGAAAGTAGCCAACTGCAATTACCACAAGCTTCCACACAGAATGGAGGTGGGAGTTGTTTGATGCACTACATTTGTCAGCATCTGCCCCCCTATTGAAATGTAGGCACTTGTAATGCCAAGTGATGACACACCAAAAAAGACAGAAAATGCAGAAGAAGAGCAAATTTCAAACATTCTGCCTCTCCTTTAAACATGTTATTTGTGGGTGGCAAGCCCACCTACACTACCTGATGTGGGGGGATGGGGCAAACTCACTACACCCCCTAAACTTATGTATACCAACTCAGAAATTGCCATACTTTGGAAAAAGGGAATATTCTGAGAAATGGCCATTTCAGACTTGATACATGGAAGTCCATTTTTTTAGCCATAAAGTCTCTGTATTATGGGACTCACTGAAGTGGATCACAATATTTCAAAATGCTACCTCAATATCTTTGACTGTCTGAATGTAGGCACCTATTTTCTAAGGACATATAACGTATTAAAGAAGACTAAGGAAACTGCTACTAGAAAATAATATGTAGGTAATTGAAAAAGATTTTCTAGTTGGTGCTAAAGTAGTATATTTGTGTGAATTATAAGCCTCTGGCCTTTCTTATTTTTCTGTCAATATTCATCTCATGGCCATCTCTACTTGTCTGCCCAAAGATCCCCCTTTTTTTTACCCAGCATCAAGTCAAAATTTTGAAAGGAGTTCTGCATACCTGTCTACCTAGAAAACGGGTCATTCTTAGGATCTCAATTTTGTTGTAGAGAAACTTGTACTTTTTCCATTTGAACCAGCTTGTAAGGCTGAAATTAAGTTTTTAACTTGGAAAACAGTATTATTCATTGCTTTATATTCTGCAAGAAGAACATTTGCATTATAAGCTCTTATGGCGAGTCACCCTTATCTTGTTTTTCATAAGGGTAGGGTATCAAGACCAAGTACTTCATTTATGACTAAAGTGGTTTCAGAATTTACTTTGACTTGAGCTGTTAATCTGCCTGTCTTTTTCCCAGATCCAAAATAAAAGGGAGAAGGGATTTTACATACTCTGGATGTCTACAGGCAACTCAGGTACTATTTTGATAGGACTAAAACTTTCAGAAGTTCAAATCGACTTTTTATTTCCTACAAAAGTAATAAAAAATGGCAATTGGTATAAACAGACCATTTCTAAATGGTTGTTTCATGCTATTGTGTTTTGTTACTCTCATCATAACAAGTTGATTCCAGGCAATATCATAGCCCTTTTACCAGGGCTTTTGCTTTTTCTGTGGCTGTCTAGAAAGGAGTTAATCTAGAAGTATTATAGACAAAGCAACTTAATCCTCTGTGCATACCTTTGTAAAACATTACAAATTAAATTACTTTGCCAGTCCAAAGCACATTTTGCTAGGACTATTCTCTAGGGGCTCCTGGACTCTGACCTCTCTTCCTCCAGTAATCTACAGATATAGATTGGGTTACAACAGCAATGATGTAATGATGAACATAGTACAGTTGTATAGATTGACTTACTATAAGAGTAGATCTGATGTTGTCAATTTTCATTTTATCCTCAACTGTTGGGTTTGGGTCTGAACCTCAGATCCAACTCAGCCATTACTAAAGCTTGTGGTAACCAAAAAGCTCTCAAGCTTCTCCCTTACCCATAATGCCCCAACTCCTAATATACCCCAGATCTCATTTGCCACTTTTAGTGTAAGACATGGTCAGCCACAGCTCTTAAGTTATGATTGTTATTTAAACAGATAAGTGATTTTTTTTAATTAAAAATTCTTTATATTCCTAGTATATTTCTTTGGTACATATTATCTCTTACCCTTGTACATTAACATACCACTTCTTAACCATTGTTGGTAGCTTTTTCCCACTTTCACTATCTATACATGCTTGTGTATTCCTTAAGTACCATTGCTGGTAATGTTTTTTTTTTCTTTCTCTTTAAAAATTAAAAAAACTCTTATTGTTCTTATACTGTATTTTAGTTGTTATCTAAGTATAGCTGTGAAGGGTCCTTCTGGCTTTAAAAATGCTTTGAAGTTTCTGATTCCCATACACTCTGTGTTTATGGCCTAAGTCCACAACACCTGCAGAAGGATTTCTCTATCTGTCATAATTTTAATCCCAGAGCACTTGTTGACAGAAAGAATAAGCTGATTCTGAAAGGCATATTACCTTCTTCTTTTGGTGAGGCTATCACTGGGGCTCAATCCCTCAAACCAAAGTCTAAGGAGTTGAAGTCTCTGATTCCACTCACTTTATTTATTTATTTAGTTATTTCTTTCACATTTGTTAACCAGGTTGGCCAACTGGGCACAGGCCCATTTTCAGTGAAGACCCAAGGAGAAAAGCTCCAAAAAATGAATAATAACAATTTTACAAATATAGGTTTTTAACACCGGTGTAACAAATATACTATCAAAGCATATGAACATAGCAAGATAACACAACTTTAAAAAGGTATATAAACTATGGAAAATTTAACATAAGAATAAATAAGTAATAATATTGTTATAAGCATGTTACATTCCATACAGAAAATATAGTTTAATAGCATCAGCTAACTAGAGTGAAGCCAAAGAACTTTCCACTCAAAAGTGAGAAAGACACAAGATATGGTCAAGATTGGGTAGGGTCTTGGCAGGGGCATAGCCAAGTTTTCTGAAGAAAGTTTTTTAATTCTTTTTTGAAGCTGTTTGTGTGTGTGATGCAAAGTAAATTGGCAGGGAAGTTATTCCAGAATTTAGGTAAGGTGGTTTTATATAAACGATTGCCAATGTTCATTTTGGACCTATAAGTCTGGAGAAGGAATTTGTCAGTACTGCGTAAGGGATGGAAAGGGGTATAGTAAGTGACTAAGTTGGAGAGAGAAGGTCAGGCTGTAGGTTTATTAAGAAGAAAGTGGGTTATATGGAGTTGAGATAACTTGAGATGATGGGGAAGTTCTGCAAATTTATCGATTTTATTGTAAGATTTTTCCAGTTTGGGGTGTAGGCAGGATTGAAGGTTAGTAAGAACTGGGGCTCCATACAAGAGGCTAGAAAGTAGATAGGCTCGAGCTAGGGAGAGTCTGGAATCAGATCAAAGAATGTTTTTGTTGCCGTATAGAAGTCCAAGTTTTTGATTTGTTTTCCTAATTGAATGCTGGATGTGTAAGACAAATTTCAGTTGGTCGTCAATTGTCATTCCTAGTAATTTTGTGTGAGTTTCAGCATTAATGATGGTTTTATTTAGGGAAGAGATTGAGATGGAGAGTTTAAGGTGATCACTTGCCTTGGGGAGAAAGAGAAGGAGTTTTGTTTTTTTCAGATTCAAGATAAGCTGATTGTCATTTAGCCAGCTTTCAACTGAAAGGAAGGATTGTTGAGTCAGTGTCTGAAGTTGTGAGATTGAGTTTGAGGATGTGATCAGAGTAGAGTCATCTGTGTATTGTATAATAGTAGAGTGTGTAGTGGAGGAATGAAGATCATTGATAAAGATGTTAAAAAAAGGGGTCCCAGGATAGAGCCCTGTGGTACGCCAGTGTGAATGGGAAGAAAGATAGAACAAGATGACTGCCATTTGACTGATTGTTGTCTGCCTGTGAGATAACTAGAGAACTAAAAGAGAGTTAAGGTGGAAATATTTAGGTTAGTCAGTTTGTTAAGTAGTATGTTGTGTGATACTGTGTCGAATGCTTTTGAGAGGTCTAAGAACAGACATGAAACCAGTTTGTTGTTATGTCTAGTGTGAGTAAAGAATAGAAGGGCTGTAGAGGTACTCTGGTTTGGTTGAAATCCATATTGGGTAGGAGTCAGGAGGTTATTGTGGATAAGGAATTTCATTAACTGGTAATGTATGCATTTTTCAAGTATTTTGGATAGCAGGGATAGTAAAGCAATGTGTCTGTAGTTGGTGGAGTCAGTGGAGTTGTCACCTTTATGTAGGGGAACAATGTAGAAAAAATTCCAGATATTGGATGCAGTAGCTTCTTTAATAGATCTATTAATAAATATTGAAACTGGATAAGCAATAGAGTTTGCTTCTAGTTTGAGAAAGCGGGGAGGTAGGTTCTCAGCTGAGGGAGAGCAAGGTTTAAGTTTGAGAAGTAGAGACATTATATAAAAGGTTGAGATAGGGTTGAGTGAGAAACATGTTTCATTATTTGTGGTTTGAGGGTGTGATTTGGGGGGATGTGGTTGGCATTTGTCAGTTTGCTAATGGTGTCTATGAAAAACTTGCTAAGGAGAGAGGCAGTGTGTTAGTCTGCAAGATTAGGGCAATGGCTTGGTGTTTGAGGTTTACCAGGGTGAAGGATTGACGTGATATTTCTCCAGACATTTTTGGGGTTGGATTGATGCGAGGATTGTGTCTTGACTTAAAAAAATTGTTATTATATATTTGCTTTTTGGTGTGATTTCTTAGTTCTTTAAATAATTGGTGGTGATAGGGGGATTTGTTTTTTTGCCATGTTTTCTAGGCAGAGTCTCTTCTGTCCATTAATTTACAAGTATCTTTACTGAGCCAGGGGGTATAGCTTGATTTTAGTCTTAACTTATGAGGTGGTGCTAGTGAGTCAAGAAAGATATGATTGAATTCAAGTACAGCATCATTGAAAGGGAGTGAGTGTAGGTTAGAGCAATAATTAATAGAAGACAGTCTGTCATTGAAAATGTTGGGATTGAAATTAGTGAGTTTATGGTAGAAGTTGTATTGTTGTGACTTATTTAGCTGGGGAGTAAATCTTTGTATACTGATTGGTTAGTGATCACCCAGGGCACTGGGAAGAGTTGTGGGGTTGTTAGAGATGCGGGTTGCAGTTAGGATCCAATCAAGTGTTGTGCCATTGTTGGAGTTGTTTTTATGTCTTGTAGGGGTAGTAATTAGCTGAGTAAACCCAAACAAATTGATGCCATTGGCAGGGGAGTTGGTATCAAGGGTAATCCAATCAATGTTTACATCTCCTAGCAGGATAATTTTGTGACAACCAGGAGAGCATGTTTTCAATGTTAGGAATGCTCTTGCCAGGAGGGATATATAGTGAGGTGATTGCAATCTTTTTGTGATTGTTAAGGTGGCAATTTAAAATTAGAATTTCTGCAGGGTGGAAGTCCTGGGCTCTGTCTTATGAGCCTTCCAGGAAGAGGTCTAAGTTGGATTTGAGGCAGTCTCAAACTTCTTCTCTCTCGGATCCAAAGAAAAAGACAATGGATCCTACATCCTTGGATCCAACCAAGAAACTTTCATCTGACTGCTCTGGATCCTATTGTTTTGTCAAGGACCTGATATTCTCCCTTTTTTGATCTGGTGCCTTCCAGGCTCCCCTCCCCCTTTAAGGAAACGTGCCATTCAAAGTCACCTTTCCTGGCCTCATCTTGTTCATTCAGCAATTTGACTAGATGTGGATTTGATGATGAAGTTTCTCTCAGAGCAGATCCAGATAGGTGTGTTACTGGCTCCTACGAGTTCAGGTCAGGAGGCCCATCCATCAACCATTCCACCACCTCAGAATTCTTATCTGGTCCCTTTGCTTACTTCAGAGTCCTTGGATCCAAGTCTTCTGGGTTCATCAGGCTTGGATCTGAAGAAAGAGTTCTTGGATCTGCAGATAACCCTATCTTAGGATCTGAAGCTAACTCTGAATGTCCTGGTTCCAACATTTTCAGATCTGGAGGACTCTTAGAGCTGAAGCTTCCTTGTTGGAGCCATCTCTGTGCCTTGGGCCTCAGCATTGGACAGCTCAGCTCTGAGTTCCTCCTCGCAGAGATTGCTTTTGGGATGGGTGAGGACAGTGGTCCAGAAGCATGCATTCTCGCTGCTGGGGTCTTCTCTTTCTTCAGGGACGTCTGCCTTCAAGGTTGTGAAGAGGGTATTCTCTGCCCCTACAGGACTGACTGACCCAACCCCCTCAGATCTCCAATCGGTCTTCCAGATGTATCTGTGCTTAAAGCCTCATCATTTGATGCCACAAGGATAGCCACATGAGACCTCCAGTCTATCCAGCAGTGTTTCATAATCTGTTCTGACAATACCGTGGAAAATCCCACTGAGGAACTCCTTAAGAAGAGAAAGTGTAAGAGGAGGCACTTGGAGTCTTTACAAGAGCCAGTCACTTAGGATATGGACTTTGATGAGGATGAAGGGTCCCCACAAACACCTCCAGAGGACATTTCATTTGGAAACATCCTTGAGATCCTTAAACAGGGAGGTGGTTGGACCCCCAGCAACCCTTCAAAAGAGGAGTCAGTATTTCTGGAGGCCCTTAGAGCTGGCCCATCTACCTCCTGGGTTACTCTGCCCACCAACAAGTTCATTGATTTGGTCTATTGGTGGGTGTGGAAGGATCCTGACTCAATTCAGCCAATACCTAAGAGGCCAAATAGGAATCTGGCTCCATCTGCAGGGAAGGAATTTTGGAGCAGAGGGGTGCATGTGGATGCCGTAGTCATGGTGGTGGTTACCAAGAAGGAACTTGCTGAGCAAAGTTCTTCTGGTCATCCCCTAGCAGGGAATCTAGGGCAATGGACAGATTTGGGAAGTGTGTCTATGCTTCAGTGACCTTTGCTTTTACTTTGCTGAACCCTTTGACACATTTTAATAGATTACAAAGTGACTTGATCAAAGAACTGTCAAAATCTCTTTCTGGGAACATTAATGCTAAGGTCCAATCATCTGTGGCCTCTCAGTTGGCTATCCTCCAATCCATTTCAAATTTGTCCATGAAGCTTATCTTGCATACAGCTGAAGCTGCCTCAAAAGCACTGGGTTCAGGCATGTCCATTATGAGGCATGCCTAGATGCACTTATGTGATTTTGTAGAGCCTTCAAGTCCTCATTCATCAATGCTCCTTTTGATGTCAGTTTTTATTTGGCCCCACAGTAAAGGACACATTATCCAGGTGTGAAAAGGATGGAAAAACCCTCACTGCAGTGAATGTATGTGTTAAGACCCCTCAAAGATCCTTTTCTAGGAATAAACAAGGTGGTCAAAAGGCATGGTTCAAGAAGTCCCAGGGTCGGTTTTAGGACACACATGGAGAAAGTTCCCCTAGGGACAGAGGGGGGAGCTCAAATGGACAATGACACCCCTGTGGCAGAGAAGACCCCACACAATCAGAGGTCTAGAGATTCCTTGTCTGATGGACCCTACTAGTGCTCCTAAAAGGATGCCCAATTGTCCCCCTCTGGTGGCAATCTGGGGTCAACTATTCCTGGACCAGATAACCTGGCTAGACATAACAAAAGATACTGGGGTGCAATGAAGTAATGCTCTTCATCTCACATTGCTGCAGTCCTTACACTTGGGTAGTCCGCTGTCCTCGGTCGGCCCGAATATCAAAGTATAAGGCTGACGTCGGTCAAGGCGCATTTGACTGACATCAGGACGTCAGGGTACAAATGCGCATGACCGACGTCATATCCTCAGTCTTTTTTGCCGCGTGGTCCGATGCAGAAGCAGCATTGCAAGTGCCGGTTGGCGTTCTGAGATTTTTCGATTTCGAAGTTTACCGGGAAACCCGTTCCATACCTGTCTACCTAGAAAACGGGTCATTCTTAGGATCTCAATTTTGTTGTAGAGAAACTTGTACATTTTCCATTTGAACCAGCTTGTAAGGCTGAAATTAAGTTTTTAACTTGGAAAACAGTATTATTCATTGCTTTATAGTCTGCAAGAAGAACATTTGCATTATAAGCTCTTATGGCGAGTCACCCTTATCTTGTTTTTCATAAGTGTAGGGTATCGAGACCAAGTACTTCATTTATGACTAAAGTGGTTTCAGAATTTACTTTGACTTGAGCTGTTAATCTGCCTGTCTTTTTCCCAGATCCAAAATAAAAGGGAGAAGGGATTTTACATACTCTGGATGTCTACAGGCAACTCAGGTACTATTTTGATAGGACTAAAACTTTCAGAAGTTCAAATCGACTTTTTATTTCCTACAAAAGTAATAAAAAAGGGCAATCGGTATAAACAGACCATTTCTAAATGGTTGTTTCATGCTATTGTGTTTTGTTACTCTCATCATAACAAGTTGATTCCAGGCAATATCATAGCCCTTTTACCAGGGCTTTTGCTTTTTCTGTGGCTGTCTAGAAAGGAGTTAATCTAGAAGTATTATAGACAAAGCAACTTAATCCTCTGTGCATACCTTTGTAAAACATTACAAATTAAATTACTTTGCCAGTCCAAAGCACATTTTGCTAGGACTATTCTCTAGGGGCTCCTGGACTCTGACCCCTCTTCCTCCAGTAATCTACAGATATAGATTGGGTTACAACAGCAATGATGTAATGATGAACATAGTACAGTTGTATAGATTGACTTACTATAAGAGTAGATCTGATGTTGTCAATTTTCATTTTATCCTCAACTGTTGGGTTTGGGTCTGAACCTCAGATCCAACTCAGCCATTACTAAAGCTTGTGGTAACCAAAAAGCTCTCAAGCTTCTCCCTTACCCATAATGCCCCAACTCCTAATATACCCCAGATCTCATTTGCCACTTTTAGTGTAAGACATGGTCAGCCACAGCTCTTAAGTTATGATTGTTATTTAAACAGATAAGTGATTTTTTTTTAATTAAAAATTTTTTATATTCCTAGTATATTTCTTTGGTACATATTATCTCTTACCCTTGTACATTAACATACCACTTCTTAACCATTGTTGGTAGCTTTTTCCCCACTTTCACTATCTATACATGCTTGTGTATTCCTTAAGTACCATTGCTGGTAATGTTTTTTTTCTCTTTCTCTTTAAAATTTAAAAAAACTCTTATTGTTCTTATACTGTATTTTAGTTGTTATCTAAGTATAGCTGAGAAGGGTCCTTCTGGCTTTAAAAATGCTTTGAAGTTTCTGATTCCCATACACTCTGTGTTTATGGCCTAAGTCCACAACACCTGCAGAAGGATTTCTCTATCTGTCATAATTTTAATCCCAGAGCACTTGTTGACAGAAAGAATAAGCTGATTCTGAAAGGCATATTACCTTCTTCTTTTGGTGAGGCTATCACTGGGGCTCAATCCCTCAAACCAAAGTCTAAGGAGTCGAAGTCTCTGATTCCAATCACTTTATTTATTTATTTAGTTATTTCTTTCACATTTGTTAACCAGGTTGGTCCAACTGGGCACAGGCCCATTTTCAGTGAAGACCCAAGGAGAAAAGCTCCAAAAAATGAATAATAACAATTTTACAAATATAGGTTTTTAACACCGGTGTAACAAATATACTATCAAAGCATATGAACATAGCAAGATAGCACAACTTTAAAAAGGTATATAAACTATGGAAAATTTAACATAAGAATAAATAAGTAATAATATTGTTATAAGCATGTTACATTCCATACAGAAAATATAGTTTAATAGCATCAGCTAACTAGAGTGAAGCCAAAGAACTTTCCACTCAAAAGTGAGAAAGACACAAGATATGGTCAAGATTAGGTAGGGTCTTGGCAGGGGCATAGCCAAGTTTTCTGAAGAAAGTTTTTTAATTCTTTTTTGAAGCTGTTTGTGTGTGTGATGCAAAGTAAATTGGCAGGGAAGTTATTCCAGAATTTAGGTAAGGTGGTTTTATATAAACGATTGCCAATGTTCATTTTGGACCTATAAGTCTGGAGAAGGAATTTGTCAGTACTGCGTAAGGGATGGAAAGGGGTATAGTAAGTGACTAAGTTGGAGAGAGAAGGTCAGGCTGTAGGTTTATTAAGAAGAAAGTGGGTTATATGGAGTTGAGATAACTTGAGATGATGGGGAAGTTCTGCAAATTTATCGATTTTATTGTAAGATTTTTCCAGTTTGGGGTGTAGGCAGGATTGAAGGTTAGTAAGAACTGGGGCTCCATACAAGAGGCTA